>NW_027396836.1:219490-286898 GCF_047715825.1 Aspergillus stella-maris | reverse complement strand
GACGCTTAGCAGGACGACCCTGACCTTATCTGACAAATATCCCTCTTATAAAACCTCTTCTAACCCTTTAACTAATATGTACTGGAAATACGCAAAAATACAGTCAAAATCTACATAAAATATGCACATCACGAGAATCACTATGTTTGCACTGTTTGTGGAACCTGAGGTTCAAGTCAAACCTGTCAGGTTCAACTCCAAGGATCCTGGAATCGGATCGCGACCTCAAAACCTTGGAACCTGAACCTGATTCTTGGCGGTTCCGAGTCGAATCGAACCTGGAGAGTCGCGACTCCCTACGAGGCCTATCGGTGAGGCAGAAAATCCGATCAATCTAGACCCTGAGGAGGGGGAGGAGGGCAACCCGATTGTCCTTTAATATACGTACGAGTTCCTTTTGTTTCCCTATGCGAGCACTGCCTACCCATACGTGTTCTGTACAGATCTAGGCATGGCTTGCACCTCTACGTGGTGCTTAGGATTAGTAGCTGTTTGGTAAAACTAAAGCAAGCGCTATGTACATACGTAATCAAGTTCTTTCTGCTGGCAGAATACTAGCGCTTACACAAAAAAACGTTATTGCCCTTTTGTTCGAACAGTATGCCGTAACTATACGATCAGTAAACAATACGCTTACGAGCAAACTACTAAACTATTTCAAATCAGTTCCATCTCACATGCGCAGTCTCCCCTCATTCAAGGAAGCAAAGCGAGAATCTCAAGATGGCAACAAGCATGATCTATCCATAGCGCCTCCGAGCATCGTCCCTGATTCTAGCATTCCACTCCGCAGTGCCAGGCTTGCCGCGGATATCGTGCTCCTCCGCGTACTCTGTTCTCCCCGCCATACTAGAGTCCAGACCCAAAGATTTGAATACGTCGACGGAAGAGTGCGGATCTAGCATGTTATTAGCCAAAGTATCCACAGTATTGGATCAGTCATGGTGTTCAAACTGACCTCCTGGGCCTCTATACGCATTGCCCATAGTGAAGCTTGGTCCCCCTGTTCTTCCACCCCCTCTACCGCCGACATCGACATCGATCTTCACATTGCTCGTGAACCAGTTGATCACGCCAAGAGTCGTCTCGAGTAAATTTGTCCAAATGGATGATGGGTCTTCCTCGTTATTGCTGGATGCCGTCCCGGAGCTTGATCTTGGGTTTGCGAGGCTTCCAGAGGAGGCCGAACTGTCTTGCTGCTTTTCTTCTGACTGCTTATTTGTAGCAGATGAAGTTGGTGGAAGCAGACCAAGCAAACTCCCAGCATCCGTCTCATGAATAGGGACACAATCCTGCAGCTCTCTGACAACCTGTGGTACAATAACCGTCGAATCACCATAATTCCTAAGCAGCATGCTCCTAGCACTCTGCGCAATCTGCCTACGGTCCGTAAATCAGTTGATCGAAGATCCTGTATCCCGTCCAGCAGCGTCATATTCATGCCCATGCTGGTACAGTTGAAGTTTGGCAGAGTCAACGTCGAGACCCTCGCCCCATTTCACCTGGAGAGCCTGCAAATTCCGCTTATAACTCTCTTCCTGTCCCGGGGCTGCAGTCCAGAATGTTGTCACGAATGTCACGCGAGGGATATACAATTCGCCGCAGAAACCGCGAATGAAGCGGACCAGCTTACGGTCGAAATTGTCAAATCGCTCTTGCGAGATGCAGGATACATATAGCAAGCCCGCGATGTTGGCGAAGGGGAGAATAACGCGCAAACCGCGGACAATCTCGCGGTAGACTCTTTCCTCGCTCTCACTCCCAGGTTCGAAGCCCGGCGTGTCCATAATAAAGAACTTCTTGTACCGTATGGTTGTCGAGCAGACCTCGATTGTTTGCGTGACTGGCCGAACCTTAGAATTATATCCCATCACTCACGCGATATGGAGTGGAACAGGGTCACCCACCAGAATCAGCATTCTGCTGCGCGTAACCACGGACACCCGCAAGATCCTCTAGAAGTGAGGACTTGCCGGCTCCGATCCGGCCGACGATGAGGATGACATCTGACTGGGGGCCGGTTTTCCTGTGTTGAAGTCCGGCGGTTGAAAAGATTCAGGTGTGGGGAACAGGGGAGTTGGCAGGTAGATAAGCAGTAGGTACTAACCTGAACCGAGCCTCCATCTCAGCCAGGCAATCCTGGGTGCGTTTGGCTCTGTCGTCATCCATGGTGACTGTACCCACGTGTCACTGGACTGAAAAAGGTTTTTTGAAAGAGATGCAAAATAGTAGAGATGATGGATGAGATTAAAGATGACACTGGCTGGTCAGCTACAGCGAAGGTCTTTATAACCAGCAACCCACCCACCATGTTTTCATCGGCGCCAAAGGGTTGGTTTAGAGTGAGTAGGATCTCTCTGCCTCGCAGAAAAAACTGCATATCTCGGTGAATGTACCCCGTACGTTGGTACGGCTGGACGACAATGATTCCTTGTGTTGCAAGGCAGAAACGGAAGCAGGGATGGAAGCTGCGCCGCTGAGAGGGTTGCTCTTCATTTCCCAAAATGTACAATTGCAGGAGCGGCAATGGCTAACTGGCTTGATCAGGGCCAGTTGACGTATCATGGACTTCAATATTGCATGCTTGCTTTTTCAAGATAGGACAGGGTATATGGATTGCAGCATCCAGGCGCTTAACAAGTGCACTTTTAGTCGGTCATAATTTTCAGTGCCCTCGTTACAAAATATCGTAAGAGACGAGAATAATTCGATCAGTAGTTAACATGCTAAAGATCAAGTTTGAAAGGCCACGTTCCAGATAAGAATAGTCATCGATGTGTCTTGTTGCAATATGACCTAGTCGACACGCCTCAGCGCCTACTGTCCGTACCACATTTGATTGTCCGTGACAAGATTCGGTCTGTTCTGAATCTGTTGATCCCAGAGTTGCTACTTTGATTAACATACTACCTTCAACCAAACATCAAAAAGAGGTCTTACCCAATCAAGATTAGCAGGCGTTTCGAGCATCTCCCCAATGACGTCCAGCGAAGGATACGGGTCATCCAAAGCAGGGATAGGCTCTGGCGCCATACTGCCAGAGTACAACGGGTTGGTGACCTGTGCGGCTGTGAGATTTGGAGCCGCTAGGTCCGGCCAGCCATCGTACGGTGGCGGTGCTGAAGCCGGTGGTTCGGTGATTTGACTCGTCGTGGGTGGGCTGGGTATGTTAGATTTTGGAGGCGGGATAGTGTGAAGTCCGCTCTTTACTCGTCGGAGCATAATGGTTAATGCTGCGTGGGCTTTTTGGGCATCACTAGACTGCTGGCTTAGGTCTTGGAGAATCTGATACGAGTTCTCGAGCGTTGAGATTAGATCGTCCCGGTCTTTGATGACGATGGCAACGTCATCGTTTCTTGTTGCGAGGGCTCCAGTGGCGTTGCTATAGGATACTTCCATGCAGAGAATCATGGCTGCGAGAAGGTAGTCTGTGTACTGAATCGAGTTAGGAAAGAGTCTGTTTCGATACATTAGACCTCCTGGCTGAGTTTCTCGATATAGGTCTGCGTGGACTCGTAGAATCTGTTTTGATGCATTGATGCAGACAGATCGTGAGTATGCATAGCGCATATTGGTGTGCACTTCTCCTAGGTACCTTCGGTGAAGCACGCAGCGGCTCTTCTGGTACAGGTTTTCCAGGGTGAATCGTTGGAATATCAGATCCGGCGGGTCTGCAATGCACTGATTTATAGGCCGGATACGGTACGCTGGGGGCACAAGGCCATGTGCCTCGTCCAGGCGCCGGTCAACCTCGAGGGTGTCTTCGTAGGTGATAGGTGCCCGCGAGAATGCCATGTCCAAAATCTTGCCGAAAGTCATCATTATACGCGACTTGGCAATGACATACGTTGAAGTGGTCAACTCAGTCAAAGGCCTGGACGGAGGAAGTTGCAGTGTGTCCTGGTCGAAATCTTCATCCTTGAGATTCCGTGGCAGCTCCGTGTCATATTGCCAGTCTTGAATAGTCCGAGGAACGCCGACCTCGAAAGAAAGGAGAGCATCGAGCTGGCAGAGGAATATCCACATGCGCCTTCTCATCTCGCCGTCGAACGGGGATATACTTGGGAAATATTGTGGATCGCGATGGTAACCCATCCGCATAGCCAATTTAATAGCGATCCCCATCAGGAAGGGGACACCAGTTTCAACATCATGTTTCTTGTAGAACTCACTCATGGTGTACACGAATAGTGCCTCCACTTTGTACCGTCCCGCGGCAATGTAATTTGACTGAACTAGGCACTGGGCACTTCGTCTTCTAAAAGTGCTCGCGATTTCAACGTAGCTTTTGTCGAGGCCTGGTATTGGGTCGCCGCTCCGCTGATAAAACATCGCGCTCATAGCCATGATTGCGTACAGCAACGCGAGCCATGGAAGAGACACTTGTTGTTGGTTGTCCCAAAATTGCTGGTACTATATGGTGTTAGTAGGGCCTTCTCCAGGCTAGCATAAGAATCATACCTCTTTTGTGAAGGTGGGGATATGGAGAATTGCTAGAATCGATTATTAGCACACCCACGTTCAGGATCATGTCTCAAATACATACGAACTAGCGGCTCTTTTGAGATTAGAAAATAGGACACCAATCTATCAGCTACTGTCCGCTGTGGCATATCAAGTAGCAGCTCTTCCCTGGACAATGGCTTGATCATCTGAAACCATATCACCGGTTCAGGATCAGTAGTGTCATCTCCATCCATAGTGGTTTCTTCATCAAATAAATCATCACCTTCATGCAGCGACTGCTTGAACTCATTGATCTGGACACATTAGCATAAAAGCCACCGATACCATTGACAGATACACCAAACCTCTTGGAGAATAGCCTTCCAATGCGCACTCTCAATATAGCTCGTTCCCGTTTCCTTAACAAGCAGCTTACCGCCATCCGCTGTAGGCGACTCCCCGCTATCAGTATCAGTCTTGTCAGGTGTGATCATCGCCGGCTGTCTAGGATAAAAATCAGGCGCAGGAGCCTGCAGCGGTGGCGAGGACTCCTGGCTTAGCGGATCATCCTGCTTCTTCTGCTGCGCAAAAGACATAATCAGATTTTCAAGATGCTGCAGGCGATCTTGTACATGAGTTGGGCTCGCCCGGCCATGTGAGGACCTGCCTCGTGGGCCGCGGCCGACGAAAGTACACGAGTGCGCCTCGCCTCTTTTGAGGCAGTTGGTGCAGGGGTGTGTGCGACAGCATTTCAATCTGATGATATTAGTTTTATTACATGATTGTTTATGACACTAAGCACTTACTTTCGGGCTCTACAGGCTGTGCAGGATAGTTGGACCCTGGTACGTTTTCTATCTTTGGACAGCTGAGCGGTGTCGGTGGGCTGGAGATCAGCCATCCCCGCGGTTTGGCAGAAGTCAAATCGTATTGGTGGAGACAGGAGCACAGAAGAAATGCAAGTCTGGATTCAGGGTGCAATATATTCAGGTACTATCGGAGAGAAGTACCGGACTATAGATATGCGCATTGATGGACAATCAATGGTGAGGTCAGACTGGAGGCTGAGGGAAGGAAGTCTGATCGGTCACCGCGTCTATCTCCGTACTAACCCCGTATTTATAGGCTCAGCCCCAAGGGACAAAGAAAACTTTCTTATAAATACTGGAGATGCACTTCAAGTATAAATGGTCTTTTTGAGGTATCGCAGCTATCCAAATTAAATACAATAACGCTGTCAAATATGCAATTGTACAACTGTCTATAGCTTCGCCCTATATACTCTCCGCAACGAGTCGAGTCCTGATGGCCCATCGAAGATCTGCTGGTCCGCGATGCGAGTATTAACCTGTTATCTTGAGGTTAGAATGGAATTGCGAAACAGACATGAAAAGACACTTACATATTGAGGCCCCAGCTCCTCTACACGCTCAACACCAAGCAGCCGCATGCATGTGGCCGTCTCATCGGCAAAAACTGGACAAAATCAGCAGCTTGTACGCAAGATTATAAAGAAGGGCCATACTCTGAAGCATGCGCTTAACACCGTCGACACCACCAGCTCCCAGGCCCCAAAGAGCAGGTCGCCCAAGTCCTACAGCCTTAGCTCCAAGGCAGAGAGCCTTTACAACATCGGTTCCACGTCGGATGCCGCCGTCAACATACACCTCAAGCTTGTCAAGAACTTCGGGACAGTATTTCCGGATCTCGAGCAGAGTGTGAATGGCAGGAGGGGCGGTATCGAGAGCGCGACCTCCGTGGTTCGAGAGAATAATACCCTTGACCTGGGGGCCGTGAAGCGAAGCGATGTAAGCATCTTCGTGTGTTTGCAAACCTTTCAGAACGATTGGAAGGTCGGTATGTTGCTTTAACCAAGGCAGGGTATCTCTCCATGTAAGCGTGGGGTCTGTTCCCTGGAACAGCTGCTTTCCAACACCACTCTCGGTGCCCCCAACACCAGCAGCACCCGCAGCATTGCCACGCTCGTCATCTTCTCGTTTTCCGGGGACTGGTGCATCGAGCGTGAGGACAATGAACTTGATGGCCTTGAGCTTCTTGATGCGTGCTAGTTGGACTTCACTCTTCTTGCGATCGGTCTGCACATACAGCTGCCATCCGAAAATCTGATCGGGCGCGGCATTCTCCACAATCTGTTCTGGGGTCATAGACGCATTGTTGGAAATGACCTGTAATGCGCCAAAGCTGCGACAAGCCTCTGCGATACCGGCCTCGCCAGCAGGGTTACCAAGGCGAGCCATGGCAGCGGGCGCAACAAAGACTGGCAAACCGACCTTGTGTCCGAGAAACGAGATGTCCAGTTCGCACTTCGAGCAGTCAATGAAGACTCGTGGGCGCAAGGTAATTGCTCGATAAGCTTCGGTGTTGGCATGTTTCGAGATCTTGTCATCCGATGCAGAGTAGTAGTAAGCCCACGCCTTCCTAGAAACCTTCTTGGTAGCAAGCTCTTCGATATCATCCATGTTAAGAAGGGCTTCCATGCGTATGTCCTCCACCTTCTCGACCTCCTGCGCTGGCTCAGCACTGGTTTCTGGCTTCGAAACTGTGGCGGGGTCCACGGTTCCCAAGAAAGCCTCGGGCTTGAGGTTCTCCTCTAAGATGCCCGGAGGGTGAATAGGGTCGTATTCTTCGGTGGCATCTTGGCCAGAGAGCTTGAGAATGATCTTAGAACCACCAGGGTGCTCAGAGAGAAAGTCGGTGACCTAGCGGGGCGAATTGATTAGCATTGCTCGACATGCCACCAAAAGGTGAGCTCGTACATCGTAGACTTTTCCATAGAGAATCACCCAGCAACTCTCCTTCGTGTTGTGCTTCGCGACTACCATGTATCAGTAGCAATTCCATGAGCATTGTCGCAGAACTTACCCTCGGCCGCATCAAATACCTTGCTCATCTTGACAAACCGAGCTCGTCCAGTGACTGAAATTAGCAAATTGAAGGAGTGTCAAGATAAGAGGAAGAAGAGAGTGAGGAGCGAAGAAATCCAGTTCAAGAGTTGGAGTAGCGCCAGACTCGCCAATCACCCCAGGCCATTTTTCTATCCATTATCTAACGGGGACTGTTCACCCGAAAGCGCATCGGACCCAACTCCGACCTGGAATTGTGTGGGGAACTTCGTTGCTGCAAAGATGGGGGCGGCAACTGACTGCTGTCTCGGGAAATGTCGATAGCCGATAAGCAAAGCATTGTTAATGGAGCACGACTATTGGTGGAAAAACTGCTGAGAAGAGAACATTTACCGGGCCAATTAGAGACAGTTTGGCCCTGGTGGAATTCAAGGTCCGCAGTGAGGTCAGAGGTCCGGGTCAGGACTTGTCAAGAGTATTGTTCGCGGATACCTAGATGCTGTTCACCGTCAATTGGAGATGCATACAGCTTCAGCCTTTGTTCTGAAATATCCTTCAAATCTACTTTGTCTAGCTGAAAGCGTTTTGACCAGCCAAGACTCGACAATGAACCCAGATGCACGTGAGCGACCTTCTTGCAGCTCCAGCTGACCTCCCCACGCGACTGGACGACCTTCAGCAAAATCACCTCACCTCAAAGATTATGGTGTTATCAGAACGCACAATACAGCCGTCGACATTGTCGACAATTCCACACTCACAGGCCGCACATTTATCACTGAATAGCAGCCATGTTCGAGGTACGTCTAATTCCGGGGTCAGGGGATGAAAGTCCGCGCTTCCATTCGTACCACCACCCTCAGACCCGTCATACTCCGGCTTCAATCCTTGTCTCCAATCCCTAACGACTCCCAGCGTCGCGCAGCAGACCGCTATCGCCTCCGAATGCACCGCGCCCGCACGGTAGCATTGACGAACGACGAAATCGTCGAAGTACGAGCAGCCCAACGGACCTTCGAAGGCGCCTACATCCGCACGGCCCTCTCCCAGTTCTCTTTCGCCCTTGTTGTTCTTAAGATCTTCACCAACGAGTTCTACAGCACCGGTGCTTTATTCGCTGTCTACGGTACAGGGGTGCTTATCATCGGGCTGTTTCGACGTCAGCAGGGCAATCGACAGTTTTTCTCTGAGGTGGGAGATGACGGAGTGCATCGGCATAAATTCAGGACGAGCGGGAATGCGGTGGTTATTCTGACGGCTCTGAGTGTTGCTGCCTATGCGACGCTTATTGCTCTGACCCTGAGGTTGGATACCTAGACTTGCCTGAGCCAACCTGCGTATAACCCGGGTATGGTCTATGAAGGCCGACGGATCTCCTCAGGGATGAGCTCAGCGTGACTGCCAAGCGCCAAGAATTCCGCAGCATACTGTCCATCTTATCGCACACCAACAGCGATCATATCTGGCGAAACAAGGGCGGGACGGGGCGAAGGTACGATCCCTGAGAACGGAAATCATGAGACTGTCCTCGGGTCTGATGCCAAGCCATAGTAAGATATCGTGACGGGCGGTGAAACCACACAGCTCAGCGGACTCAGCATGCGGTTACACAGGCAACAACCTAAAAAACAGCGTCTCGTCATCGGCCATGTCAATGGAGACTTCAAGATTCGAGAGACAGAGGCTTGCTCCGCCTCAAGACGCCTCATCTAGGCGTGAGATGACATACAGCAAAAGCATTCGATATTTTGCTATCGCTTCACGCGATTCAGGATGAGACAGACGTGGACCAATGGGAACAGTACCCAGACTGGCAAAGCCACAGAGGACAGCGTGAGAGCGAAACCACTGTAGTGATACCTTGGCAAACCAGGCTCCTGTTATAAGGGGGTGGATTGTGGACAGGTATTCAGCTTATCGCAGAGTGCCCTTGCTTAGGCCAAGCATCCTATATCGGCAGTGCGGCCACCAGGGGTCAGAGCCAAGCGTTTTTACTTTTTGTTGTGATCTGCAGTACATAGTAGAGTCCAGAACATGGAGTGTACCAAGAATAAGAAGGGGAAGAGTATAAGAAAGGCCTCGATGCGAGGTTCCATGAAGTGGATCTATGATATTTAAGGCTTCTTTGTCCCGCGCATCACGATTGCTTAGCCTTGACATCATAGCACCAGCCCGGTCGCCGTCTCTTATTAGTACTAGCCCAGTCTTCAGTGGTTAAACCTAGAGATACATCTGCTGATACCCTGCAATCTCACGCTCTTTACAACCTTGACCTATAGCAGCATTAGCCGACGGCAGGTGTTCTAGTTGTTGGGGATAACGAGATCCAACAGCGTCAGTTGCATTGTGTGAGCGGGTTGACTCATCCGCCCACCACCGAACGGACGGACGAACGAGAGAAGCCCCCCTCTCCTCTCCATTCTTCCCTCGCCTCCCGTTATCAATCCATTGCCTGCAGCCTTGCTGTTAAATCCCAGCTGATTCTGTTGCAATCCTCCCCGTCGGGATTTTATTTCTTTTTCCTGGCCGTGCTACCTCGCCGCGTCAACATACATATTGGCTACAAAATCCCTGCGCCAATCGCGGGGGATGGCCCAACACACTGACATTGCACGTTCAGCGATCATGACATGTGCCTCTTCCCCCGAACATCGAAGTAACTCGGCCAAAATGAACGGCACCTCCTCTTCCGGCGGCAAGCCGAAACAAGACGCAAATCTGATGCCTCCCCCGAAGACTGTTGCCGGGAGAGCGCTAGGCAATGAGCTGCATTCCGAGAAAAAATCGCAGGCCTCCAAAGATGGTGTCGGTTTCGCCCTAACAGACACTCCGGTTTCTACCGCCCCTTCGTCCCCACAGTTGTGAGTATTGCTTTTCGTTCTGATTCCTCGTTGGCTCGTTCCTGCTTTATCTGCTGTTTTTGCTTTTCTGTCAGAGCGTCTGTCGTTGGTGGTCTAGATGCTCTAGATGCGTTTCTGTGTGCCCGTTGGCCCTGTCGGGGGATTCCCTGCCCTTGTGGACCACTAGTGCATACCTTATTGTGCCTTGACTCCCCTTGCATATCGATCCTTATCTATATTGATCTGAAGAATGTACCTCGTGCATTTTTGATCTTCTGGTTAATTTTCAAACTTGTATAGTGTCGCTACAGCAAGTCAAGCTTCGACCCCCAGCCGTGTTCGTGCGACTACCCTTGATATCCCCGGCCTTACCAAGTCCAAGGTTTCTCCCGATGGCCGCATCGCTCAACGTGACCTCGGCGCTAAGCTGGTCATTGTCATGGTCGGTTTGCCTGCCCGGGGTAAGAGCTATGTCACAAAGAAACTCGCCCGTTACTTGAACTGGCTTCAACATGACACCGAGATCTTCAACGTCGGAGAGCGTCGCCGAGTGGCTGCAGGAAAGTCACCAGCTGCGCCTGGGCAGAAGAGGAATAGCTCGGTGCAGCAGGAGCTCGTTGACTCTGTGCGCCGGCTCAGCGTGAGCGTTGGCGGATTGGCTGCAGCGAAAGAGGCGGTCGCTGCGCCCAAGGACGATTCACCACCTGAGATGGAGCATGCACTTCCGCCGCCTGTTGTTCCTACGAAGATTCTCGTCAACGGAAAGGAAGAGGAAGCACCTGGATCTTCTGGACCCAGCGTCGTGCCCGCTAGCGAAGCTTCGCCCCAAGAACAAAAAGAGATCGTCGAAGCATCTCCGGAACAAGAACCTATGGACCAGTCTGCAAACTTCTTCGACCCCAAAAATCAAAAGGCTTTGAAGATGAGAGAGCAGGTGGCCCTTGAAACTCTGGACGAACTTCTCGACTACATCCTCGAACAAAACGGCAGCGTTGGTATTCTTGACGCGACCAACAGTACACTCGAACGTCGCAAGACGATCGTGGACCACATCAACGCAAGAGCTGGGCCAGAACTCGGTGTTTTGTTCCTTGAGAGCAGTTGCGAGGATCCAGTGCTTTTGGAAGCGAATATGCGCCTAAAGCTATCCGGGCCTGACTACAGAGATCAAGATCCTGTCAAGGCTCTTGAAGACTTCAAGAAGCGCGTCGCGTTGTACGAAAAGTCCTACTACCCTCTTGGCGAGTATGAAGAGAAGTTAAACATGCCATACATTCGAATGATCGACGTCGGACGCAAAGTCGTCTCACACCAGACTCATGGCTTCCTCTCCTCGCAGGTGGTATACTACCTTTTGAACTTCAACCTTTCCCCTCGACAGATCTGGATCACACGACACGGAGAGAGTAAGGACAACCAGGCCGGAAAGATTGGTGGCGACTCGGAGCTCAGCGAAAACGGACATCGTTATGCCAAGGCACTGACCAGATTTATCAACGAGCAAAGAAAGGAGTGGGAGACTATTCAAAGACAGAAAGATTTGATGTCACAAATGCCACCACGCCCTGGCGATAGCACACCTCCCAACCCCTCGTACATCCCTCGAGACCGCCCGCGGAACTTCTGTGTCTGGAGCTCGATGATGCAGCGCACAGTTCAAACAGTCGAGCACTTTAACGAGGATGACTACGACGTGAAGCAGATGAAGATGCTTGACGAGCTGTATGCGGGTGAGATGGAGGGTCTGACGTATGAGGAGATCCGCGACAAGTTCCCTGACGAGTACGCCACCCGCAAGAAGAACAAGCTCTTCTACCGCTACCCCGGCCCAGGTGGTGAAGGATACCTGGACGTTATCAACAGACTTCGAACCGTCATTATCGAAATGGAGCGCATGACAGACCATGTCCTTCTCGTCACGCATCGTTCAGTGGCCCGCGTTCTGCTGGCCTACTTCCGCGGCCTCAAGCGCGACGAAGTTGCCGGCCTAGACGTGCCATTGGGCATGCTATACATGCTAGAACCCAAGCCATACGGCGTGGAGTTCAAAGCCTACCGTTACAACCCGGAGTCCGACTGGTTCGACTACATTCCGGACTTCCAGCTTCAACAAGCCACCTACCACTAGAGCCATCAAACGGGGATGTTAGACATAGACACCTAACTGACACCTACCTATCTCTTCGACATCTCTGCATCTGTTCACGAACGCTTATGACTTATGGTGGCGAATAGTCAATTCTTACTTCTATTTATTTTCACGCTATGTCTTATCTTCTGTTTTACTTCACTTCTCTTCTGCTCAGGCGCTGGATAGCGTGTTTGATCGAGTTCTCCTGTTCTCGTCAGCGTTTTTGTCTTTCGTCTTTGATTGTATTTCTAGATGTTCGCACGCCTGGCGTTTGTAGCAACGCATCTCATCTTGGATTGGTTGTGGATTCATTGTATGGTGTTAGTCTATGTCCGAATACATTTATTGCATACCTACCTTCTACTCAATTATCCTTGTCAACTGGAGAAACCAGGTATCTCTGTTCACTCAGTTCAGTGCTCCCTATACTACCGGGTCTAATTGTCACGTATACTTCCTATCCAAGCCCGCCTCCCTCAATAACGGCGCACGCTCAGCATCTCCCTCTCCCCCCCTCTCTCCATCCGCTCTATTAGTACTATCACCACCACCACTCTCAGCCCCTCGAAAACCACGAGCAAAACTTCTAGGAACCAACCTTTCAAACCTAACGCTCTCAAAAAATCCCACGAATAACCACAGATACACAGTCCCCAGATACGCAATCACCCATTCCAATATCGCAGCAATACGGTACTTCGTGTCCACCTCGTCGCTTATACTCAGACTCAGGAATGCCGTGGCGAGAAAAATTTCAACGAGTAAAAGGAGGGTGGACAGTGTTTCGCTTATACCTCTTAGTTGCTGACCTTGATATTGAAAAGATAGGGGTTGAAGAAAGAAAGGGGGCATACAAGATTCGGACTCGTTTGCTTGTCCTTCTTATATTCCTTCCATTACCATTTCGATCCTCGTCCTCATTCTCATTCTCAGGCTCACTCTCTCCCCGTCGCCGAGAAGTCCAACGACACCAAGACCAAACCCTGAACCCACCGACATCATCCGCATAAACAACCGCCGTTCCCAACGCCTGCACCGCCAACCCCGCAAAACATAGCCTGAGCAGGATACCATGCGCAATGCTATACCGGAACGTATCCATTACAGCAAGCAATATCAAAGAGAGACTCGCGAGGCCGGCGGCGCAGATAGAGACTAAAGAAATGATGTGGAGGGTTTTGCTATTCCGTTCATCCTCATCCTCATCCTCGTCCCCGTCTTCATCTTCATCTTCGTCTCGCTCTTCATCATTTAATGTCCCGTGCGAGGTAGTCATAAGCGCAAACCCAGGCTCGAACGCAACAACATGCACCGCAACAACAGTAACAAAGAACCCACCCCCCGTGATAGAAGCACCCACCAGGAAAAGAGGTTTCAGTTCGAAGGACGCTATGTCTGATATAAAGGGTACAGAGGAATTAATCTGGCCCGGGTAGGGCTTTCGGCCGCGGGTTATCCATCGCAGTAGGAGACTTGTAAGGGTCAGGAACCAGACTGTGCCGGAGAGCAAGGGGAAGAGGGGTAGTCTTCTGGGCGGGATGTTGAGGATTGTTCTGTGGAGGAGGGACCAGACGGGCGAGGGGACTGGGTGAGGCATTGAGGATGTGTCTATGGTATGTACATGGCATGTACAGTGAGGAGAAAAGGGGGACTATGGAAGTTTTATTGTCGTCTTCATCCGTCACCTGATACCGTCCAAGGCGCTATACAAGTTTCACTGACACCGCCGATCACAAGTGTATACGGATGATGTCATCGCGGGGAAGTACCTCGACTGCAAGATATATAAGCTAGCCTACAGAGTAATTCAACAGTGCAATGGTAATGGATACTAGAATGATACAATTTGTAGTTTGTATGTGCCTCGGAGACATATAATGCTGACAAATCCATACAAATTGCATCCTCGGTTCCCGGCGGGAGCAGATCCAGATCTATATAAATGGATATCCCCATCCGCTTTCAATTCCATAATCCAAAGTATCTCTAACTGAATAACGCAAATACTCAAAATGACAAACTTTAACATCCAGATTATCTCCGATGCGGTCTGCCCGGTAAGCCTCCATTACCCAACTCCCAAATCAAAATCAACTGACAAAATATACAGTGGTGCTACGTAGGCTACCGTCGCCTATCACGCGCAATAGCCACACACACAGCCAAATTCCCCAGCGACACATTCAAAATCACCTGGTCACCCTTCTACCTTAACGCCTCATCACCCAGTTTCCCAGGCGCAGACAAAACTGCCTTCTACGAAAGTAAATTCGGCGCCGCGCGAACAGGGATGATCTTCCAGCGCCTCGCGGCAGTCGGTGCTGAAGAGGGCATTAAATTCTCGTTTGGCGGGCGGACGGGGAAGACGAGGGATGCGCATAGGGTTATCTGGCTTGCTGGAAGAAAGGAGAAGGATCGTGTTAAGGAGAGAGAATCAGAGGGGAAAGTCGGCGGGATTCAGACGCGTGTCGTGGAGAAGTTGTTCGCGGCTTACTTTGAGGAGGAGAAGAATATTACGGATCGGGAGGTGTTGATTGAGGCGGCTGTTGGTGGGGGGTTGGAGAGGGGGGAGGTGGAGGGGCTGTTGAGTGAGGGGTATGATGAAGGTGGGAAGGTAGTTGATGAGGAGGCGGAGGGGGCAAGGAAGCAGTTTGTTACCGGGGTGCCTTATTTCATGGTGCAGGGGATGTATGCTGTTGAGGGGGCGGATGAGCCGGATACGTTTTTGGAGGTGTTCTCGAAGGTTAAGGGGGTTGAGAGCTCATAATTCCGAAGACCTGTAGGTAAAAGGGTAAATACGTGATGGGTATTTCCATAAAGATGACATATTCAATGATCTAAAAGCAAGCTATCCTATCTAACGCGCAGAAAACACCACAGTGATACAAGCAGCATGACAAAAGAAGCTGCGAGCAGGAAATATAAATAAAGGACGGATTCATGATAATACATCAACGCCGTAATGCATCAGGCCAACTCACCGTTGGCAAACAAGCGCTGCATTGTTGAGAGTATACAAGACATCAAGCAAGAGGCTGCTGGTTGGCGACCTTCCACATATCCGTCTTTTGGGCTACCGAGAAAGCCTCGTCAATGGGCGTGCTGTCTGGGTGGTTGCCGCGAATCTTGTCGAGGGTAGAGGAGTACTATATATGTCAGCTTTTAGCTTCGGATTCTGAGGTTGTTCGACATACCTTGAAAGCAAAGTTGAGGACAAGCGCAATAGCCAATCCAATGCACACCACAATCGGACCGAAGGTGTTGTCGAGGTCGCGTCCGCTTCGGCGCCGGATGAGACGTGCGCGCATCTCGTACATGTACCAGCCCCAAGCAGCCGCGAAGATGGCAAATCCAGTGTAGACAATGGACAAGGCGCGAGCAATGTCGTTGTGCTTCCCTGCTGCGTTGTAAAGACCGAGGGAAAGAGACGAGAGGAGGATGCTGACGTGCAGCCACTTGATGAACGTCCGCTGGTTGGCAAGCCAGACCTTCGTCTCAACGCGGACAGGCCCTGAATCCTTGATCCAGTATCCTGGCTCTTGCACTCCTGGCGGGAGAACAACAGAGGACCGCTTGTTGCGGTTGTAGCCGATGAATGAGGGGAAGAGTGATGCCAGACGAGATTGTGTGACGGGTTCCTCCTCATGTTCTTGTCGAGCGAGGAGGGCGGGCTCTTCCTGGCGCTCTCTTTGTGCATCGCGCTCGCGCTCGTGGTCTTCTGAGCGTTGGGGTTGAGGTGTTGTCACTTGCGACGTTTGCCGTGGCCGCGAGGGCTCAATGTCGGTGAATCTTGTGATGGGAGACCCAACTAGAGGTCTGGCTGCTGGACTCCTCGTTCCTAAGAAGCTACCAACTGCCATATCCTCCTCGGCATGTTTGGCTAGACGTTCTTGTTCCTCGTGAAAGGCGGTTTCAGGGTCACGCCTGATATCGTTGTCAAGCTCAGAGAGCCAGAACGGGAAGCTGTTGACGTGGTCTTCAAACAATTGCGCAATACCGTGGGCAAACTTCGAGAACCGAGGAGCTTCCTTGACGAGATGAGAGACCATCAAGTCCTTGACCCACTCCGAGTTATGCGCAGCACTCCCGCGCAGCTTGATCTCTAGCAGGCCGTGGGGAAAGCGAGAGATCTCACCAGTCCTGATGGGCCTGAAGGGGTATTCCATTTCAGTGTCGTCGATATCTTTACGGTGCCACTCGTTCTCATCGCGGCAAGGCCTCTCACTATCGAGAGAATCTTCTCTGATGAGAGCCAAGTTTGTGTCAAGCGAAATACGAATTCGGTCGTCACCGGGAATTTGGAAAGCGGTGCGAGTGTAGTTGGCCCGGAGCATAGGCTGCAGGTTATGCTCCTTGATGAAAGACTGCAGTTCCTCCACATCGCGCTTAAGAGACTCTGCATGTTCGACTTCTCCATTGCCCATGTCCTCCATCCGGTGCACCTGCTTCTCTAGCCGGTATTCTCCGTCGAGGAATTCCTTGATGTGCTTCTGCTTCAACTGGACCTTGACTTCCTTGCTGAGGTTGTCACTGGTCACAATCTTCTTCTCCAGGTAGACCGGGGGCTTTTCTTGAAGGTTGCCGGTCCAGCGAAGACGTAGCGAGCCAGCTTCAGGGCTGCGAGCAACC
Organism: Aspergillus stella-maris; assembly: GCF_047715825.1. Taxonomy (NCBI): domain Eukaryota; kingdom Fungi; phylum Ascomycota; class Eurotiomycetes; order Eurotiales; family Aspergillaceae; genus Aspergillus; species Aspergillus stella-maris. The sequence continues at coordinate 269,988 of NW_027396836.1, read as the reverse complement.
TTTTGTGTGTAGAGGTCGAAAGAGGGGTTGTCAAAGTATAGCGAGGTAATTGTAGGGTCGTTGGCGTGGCTCTCCAGCTCCTTGGATGACTTTGGGTTGTAGATGAGGACGGGCAGCTTGCGAAGAATCAGGGTCTTGACTTCCAGCAGGTTGTCCGAATGAATCCAGAATTTGAACGACGAGTATTGGTCTTGACCAAATCCAGGCTCTGGCTCAACAGACTTTGTACTCAGGATCTCACGCACAAACGAGTACATCACGGAAAGTCTGCGGACGAGTGGCGAGTAATCTTCCGAGTTGAATGGTAGCTGCGACAAACGGACTTGAAGCAATGGCTTCACACGATAGCGGGCACCTCGCTTGCGGTCATGCTTCTTCGCAGCCTTGAGAAAGCCGGTGAAGTTGATGCGGCTGTACTTCTCAAGCTCACTGACCTCCTTGGTAATGTCATCCAACTCCGTCAGTACCTCAGAAGCGACCTTCATCCTTTCCTCTTCTGTAACGGCGGCGCCATCCTCTTTGTTCTCGGTCAACGGTCGAAGCTTGCCCTCGCAGACGGTAGTCCGCTCCTTCAATTGCTGAGATGTTTGCACCTGAAAGGCATTGACCTTGTCTAGTTGCACATTGAGTAGTTCCTGGACGAATTTCTCCTCGTCTTGCTCTGTCCACGCGCCGTCCGAATCGCTCTCATCGCCAATGACATCATGTTCCCTGAGGAGGCCCTTCAGCTTGTTGTAATCGATGTAGTTCTTGCTCCATGGCGGATAGGTAGCATTCCGCAGAGTCTTCCCAAAACGCATTACAGCGCAATTGATCCAGAACGGTCCGCTTGTGTGGGGGTGGGGGTAGTTGGCTAGACTCCAGAGTCTCCAATAATGACAATGATCGAGCTCAATTTGTTGATGTTTTCCAGCAATGCAAACAAAGAGGCCCCTCGAAAGCAAAGTCGGCACGAGGTCAATTGCTCGAAGAAGACAAAAATAAAATCTGCCAGGGTGGAGGAGGGGAAAGACCAGCAGATATAGCTTTGCCAGGCTAAGATAGCAAGCGGGCTGTAGTGAGGCACCGGACGCCTGCTCTCGCTGCATTCGAGCACGTGCGGCAGAAAGCTTGCTCCAGAGCCCGCTGTGGCCAATAGGAGAGTTGGGCGGGATACCGCTGTCAAGTGGACCCGGGGCGGTTCCGGTATTAGTGCGGAAAGACTGGGTAATTTCCCTCCGCGGAGCTTCTGACGGAGTCTCGAACTTGTGCCACTGGACAAGCATCTTTGTATATAGACTGCGGCATTCGATTTCATTTCCTACCAGTCCGGCCTCATGCATGCCATCACTTCAGCCCAATCAGGACCGGGCTCAGTCTCTCCATCACTACATAATGTCCTTCTAGATCTCCACCGACACTCCTATCCTCATGTCCCAAATCCTCCGCAATGCAAGAAACGAGCCTCTGTCGCCTTAGTCCTTCGAATCCGACCCACGTACGCTCACCGACCGGATCGATCGTCAATTCCTCCAAATGATACCAGTCTCCCGGTAGCAGACCAGCTCGACAACTTCTTCTCTCAATCGTGGGTACAGAATGGAGATTCCGAGGTTCTTTTTATAAAACGGGCGTCGCGGGTTGGGGACCGCTGGACCGGCCATGTTGCACTACCAGGAGGCAAGCGAGATCCAGAAGATGCCGATGATCGAGCAGCTGCGATTCGAGAGGCCTCAGAGGAGGTGGGCCTTGATTTGACCACGGATGAATGTATATACGTTGGAAACCTACCGGAAAGAGTTGTGACATCGAGCTGGGGCAGCGTGCCGTAGGTTTGCTAATTCGCCTGGGTGAAGAATGAAGCTAACTAGCCCAGATTGATGGTCCTCTGCCCATACGTATTCCTCCTGACAGGATGCGACTCCCCCGTCCTCGAGCTTCAGCCCGATGAAGTAGCGTCTACCCACTGGGTGTCATTGAACGTCCTCCTTTCTCCATCGTCGCGAACGGTAGAACATGTCGACATGACACAACGACTTGCAAGCCAAGGAGGTCTTATGGCTCGCCTAGCAAGTCGGACGATGATGGGCTACATGCAGTTCTCAGCAATCAAATTAAATTCCACCGAAAGCTTGCAAGATGTTACGAATCTCAGTCGCAGTCTTGCGACGGCGCAAACCTCGACTTGGCTGCAGAAATTCAAGTCCACGCTTTGCGGCTCGAAACAAAACTCGATACAGACTCCGCCACTCCTCCTCTGGGGGCTTACGCTCGGCATCTTGGCCGACTTTCTGGACATGCTACCTCCTCACACAGCCGTCCAGCTATGGAAATATCCCAACTTCACCGCGCCCGACTTGCGCTTATTGGTGAATGTTCTCACATATAAGCTACGAAAATACAATATGCAACAGGTCAAATTGGGAGCTCGGCGTCGGCCGAGTGATACGGCCATTGACGGCGAGACAGCTGCATTGCCGGTCGAAGTACAAGAAAAGACCGAAGACGACCGTAACCACGTCGGCATTGGGGGGCTAGGAGTAGGGAGATACTATGGGTCATCTGATACGAGCTCCGATGGGAGTGCCTACGCAGTGGGCATCATGCTTCGGGGATACTACCAGAAGATCCGAGTCGCTCTCTACATCTTCGTCGCCTGGCGTGTGGCTATGGGCTCTGTAGCAGCTGTCGTCGCTTGGAGATACCTTCGCCGAAGACTGGCTTTATAGACGTCTCATGGTCAATTGTACATACGGTTGTTCACTACTTTACTACTTAATAGATCTAGAATAATATACAGCTTCCTGCTAGGCTCTCCACTGCGGCACACGCCGATGTGTATTGTAATTGAAATACGGAAGCTCCGCCTCTTGAGATCCCGATTACCTAATCTCTTATCCAAGACATCCTCCACGAGCTTGATGCGGCTTCAACAATTCCAGACGGCGTTAACATACATTCTCACTTCCATTGAGAAAGCAATTCACGCTCACCGACACAATGGCCGCTACTACAAAACTCTATCCTCGCGCGACAGTGAAGCGAATAGTCAAAGCCCACGCGAACCGCAGCCTGAGCAAGAACGCCGATATTTTGGTAAACAAACATACCCGAGTGCTGATTTGTTGATATTTGCTAAGACCTACTTTTCTACTAATAGATTTTCCTCGACTACATGCTCTTTATGCAAGAGTAAGTCAACCTCTCCGTCAATCGCCTGATTCCCATATCTCTCCACCTGCGCGTTTCTAGCGGGCATTCTACGTCGATATAGCTCTGCACCATTACGATTTAAAAGCTCTGACAATATCGTGACAGATTGATGCGCGAGGCGTCCATTCGGTCGCGCAAGTCCGGAGAGAAGAACATCAGTCCAAATGCTGTTCGTAAGGTGACTGAGGTACGTCATACTTGCTGTCTTGCGACGAGACTTGGGGCGTGATACTGACGGCGGGGATGTGATGCTACAGAAAACGCTACGGAAGTTCAAAGGTTGATATTTATTGACGGATTGACTGCGACATACACGAATGTTACCGCGCGGTTTGCGCTGCGCATTGGGTTTTTTAATGGGTTTAAACAACGGCTGGTGAAGGACTGGTCAGCATTCTCGGGTCTACTACAGCCTGGCTATCGTCTTCTAGAGCTGTGATTGAGTCATTCTGGCGGCGTTATTTCGGAGTTATAGTCTGATGATACCCAATTTATGGTTTTGTTTTGCATGGCCGTTTAAGTGTCAATAGCTTGAGCTCGGACCGCGCTTCAGCGGAGGATAAGCTCTTCTATTGAAGCTCATAGTCAATTTTACAGTGCAGTAGAAAGATACAATTTTCTCTTAGACATCAGTATCTCGAGATGTGATACATTGACTCTCAGGTATAAAAAGCTAATGAGGCTGAACCAGAGTTCGGTGTTGGTGCCCACGCGACAAACCAGGCGGCGATCAGAGAGGCCCGCCTTGCACCTTTGTTTCTTCTGCCCTCCACTCGTTTCTACACGTCAGTTCCTCCTCTCTTCACTTTCTCCCTGTTACATATCCCTTCAGGCTGCTTCTCAAGCTTTGCATTTCTGCTCTCCTTCGTCTTTCGCACTTATCATCATCTAATTCCCCTAAACAACTCCACGAATCTCACATTCCGCTATCTCCTCCACCTACATCATGGCAGCTCCTCGCGACACTGCTTCCACGCAGTCTCCCGCTCCTTCAGAGTCCAAGCTCAACACTGCTACTAACACTGTAGCTACCGCTGCGTCAGAGCTTGTTGATTTCCCACACTACAAGGAGCTTCAAAGGTACGTACACTCTAGTCCTTTCCGTGCTCTCCAACGATTGAGACGGTTGACACATCGCTAACTGTTGCGTAGGAATTTGCGCAACAATGTGAAGAAGCTGGTAAGAGCTTGAGAATCGCCTTGATCTTCCACTTCTGAGCTAACGTTCTTCCGATCTAGAATGCCACCGCTAAAGTTGACGCCATCATCGCCGAAAACCCCAACAAAGACCTTGAGGAGCTGGTCGCCGAGAAGAAGATCAACAATGACCAGATGGCACAAGCGCTGAAGAAGCCCGCTCTGAAAGCTGCCGTTGCGCAGCTGGAGGAGCAGATTTCTCACTTCAAGGAGCTCGCGACATTCTACGAGCAGCGCTTGGCTAGCCAGAAGGAGGAGTTGGAGAAGGCGCACAAGCAGGAGCTGGAGGCTGCGCGGGAGAAGGCTGCTGCTGCTGCTGTGCCGCCAGAGCCCAAGAAGGAAGACTTCGCCCAGCAACTGTTGAGCGTGAGCAAGTTCCTTTGCACTGCTGCAGTCCGCAGGCTCCACGGTGACGAGACTCTGGTTGAGAGCCGTGCTTTTGAAGGCGTCCTTACCCAGGTCTACGCTGGCTCCCTTGATGCGGTTACTGCTATGCAGAAGCTCATTGACGGTACCGATGAGAAGATTGTGAGCGTCGAGGGGGAGACATTGGATGTCACTTGTAAGGTTCCATGGCAGCTTTCAAGATCAAAGCTAATCCCATCTCACAGATGGAAGAGTCAAGCAGCTTTCTGAAGAGCCGTCCGCTGGAGAGCCCGCCACAGAGGCTGCACCCACCTCCGATCCTACGACAGTCAATGCCGCCTACACCGAGCTTCAAGACCCGACGTACGCGAACGAAGCTGCTACAGCTGGTACTGCGGCCCCTGCAACTGAAGGCGAAAACGCCGCGCCGCCCCCGCAGACGCAAGTGGGTGAAGGTGCCAATGCAGTTGCCGAATCTTCGTGGGAACCCCACACCGATCCTCTCGCCGCCTCTACAAACACGGAAGGCTTTGTCGAGATCCCTCGGGATCCCGCTGAGACGGAAACCGGCCTTCAGGCAACCCCTGCCAACATCACCGCCGACGCTGACGTCGCACCTCAAGAGACCGCAATGGCTCCCAAGCCTGCTGACAACGGCTTTGAGCAGGTTGGCGGTCGCCATCAGCGACAGGGAAGCTTCCGTGGTCGAGGCGGCCGCGGCCGTGGCCGTGGAGGTGATGGCTTCCGTGGTCGCGGTCGTGGTCGTGGTGGCCCTGAGGGTCGTGGTCGAGGCCGCGGTGGCCGTGGCCGTGGAGGACCGAATGGTGCCCCAGCCGCTCCCGCCGTCACTCCTGCATCTCAATAGTTGAGTGCTGTTGATCCCAGAATCGGCTATCAGACGGACAATGGTCGCTCAGAGCAGCTCGGTCTACGTCCTCTCAATCTTCTCAAGATCTCCTCTTCTCAGCATCAGACTGCACCTTCCTTTCCTCTAATAATCTCTCATGGGTAACGGTGGTGTTATGGTTCACGAGCAATGAATTTTCAAAATGATACAACAAGACTTTGCATCCTATTTCTTTTGGATGGCCCTGCAAAAAGCTAATGTTGACATTTGTATTGTGGTTATTGAGCGTGCATATTGCTCTACGATATTTATTTCTATCTCTTTTGATCTAGTTGATGTGTTTGTTGCCTCTTGGTGGTCGATTCATCTTCAGGTTCTCGAATACCCACGCTACTTATCTTCCTTCGCCTGTATTTTAGTTTTTCGACATACCTTTAACATACATCTTGGGGAATGGATAGGCAGTCGGCTGGCTGGCTGGTGAGGAGTGCGTCTGGGCTGGATAGATAGGGCTAGGTCATTGCATGATACACTTGGCTCTACCATTGAGTCCTGAAGCTTGAGAACTTGTAGCATAGTACTCTCTCTTATTCACTAGATTTGATGTCTCCTTGAACTCTTTGCAGGGCATCAACTAGTAGTTACCACCGGGCTGCGGAGCATCGATGGACCTTGTTGTCCCTAGACTTTATGCACGGCTGACTCAGCTATACCTTAATCGGTCCAGAACATCCGCGAGTCGCATTTCAAGGTTTCGAGATTTACAACTTGCCCTCAACCAAACAGCAAAACCAGAAGTGATAATGAAAAATAGCCACAATTGGACCTCGCCTTTACCACACACCCATCATGAGCCATCTATCCTCGTCCCGACTCCTCTCTCAAACCTCCAAACCTTCCCTGCGCCTGGAACCACGGAGCAGCCGCCACCTTCAAACCTACTATTCCTCGTCTCGAGCCCAACCTCAATTCCACCTCCAAGCCCAACAACACCAACCCCTACCCAGACAATCCTTAACCCAAAAACGAACCTTCCTCTCAAACTTCATTCCCTCCCCGCTCAGACCCTCCTCAAACTCCAACTCCAACAGTAACCCCAACAACAACGGGAACGGCCGCATCCTAACGGCAACACGCACCCTCCCTTACACCTCCGAGCCACTATTCTCCGTGATCTCTTCCGTCGAATCATACTCCCAGTTTCTACCCTTCCTCACCGCATCAACGGTTACAGCGCGCGACGAGAAAACAGGATTACCGATTCAGGCGTTCCTAACTGTCGGATATGGACCGCTAAGCGAGACGTTTACATCTAAGGTTGAATGTAAACGCGAGGAAGGAGTCGTTGAGGCGCGCTCAGGCGAGAAATATATCGACCCCAACTCGAACCCGAAATCGGGTTCAGGCGGGTTCGGCGCGCTAGCTAGTCTTGCGGGTTTTCCTGGTGCGGATGAGGGGATCTTTGAGTATCTGAGTACGCGGTGGGAACTTGTTCCTGAGGCTGCTATTGAGGGAGGGGAGCCTAGGACGACGGTGAAGCTGGAGATCCGCTTCGAGTTCAAGAGTCATTTGTATGCTAGTATGATGAGTGCTGTTGAGGGTCAGATGGCGGGGGTCATGATCGAGGCTTTTGAGAAGAGGGTCAGGGAGATTAATGGCGGTAGGTAATTGGGTGTCTTGTGGTTGATTAGACGGCATGCCGGGTGGAAATGGGTATATGTATTCTACTGTGTATGATTATAGATATATAAACCTTGGTCGATCAAGGACTTGATGCAGTCTACGCAATAAGCCGCTGTACATTAATGAAACAAATCCTAACCAAGTATATAATACAATTTATCTGAACAATTGAACCAACACACCATTAGGTCAAGCAGCAATCACTTAACCTAGAACGCACCACGAGGCTTGAAAGCGTTCCTCGACGTCACGGAGTTATAGTTCTCCGCAACAACGTTCCAGTCAATCCGGTCCCACCACTGCTCAAGGTACTGCGCCTTACCCGCGATGCCGTAGTCCATCATCCAGACGTGCTCCCATGTGTTCACGCAGAGAATAGGGTGGATGTTTACAGCACCAGGGGCCATGGTCCGCTGGTTCGCGGAGTGCGAGCCCATCGCGCCAGCGAATTGGTTGCCGAGCTGCTCTGTGCCGGTGCTGCCGGGGGCGTGCGTGGCCATGTCGACGGACTGGCGGCGGGCGAAGGCGGCGGGGTAGGGGGAGCCGGCGTTGTAGGTGCAGATGATATGGATGAGGCCTTCACGGTCGAGGTTCTTGGCGAGCCAGACGAAACCGGGACCGAACATGGCGTTGGCTGTGGCAAGGAAATCGAGCTTGAGAGATTCGACGGAGGAGCAGGTTTCGATGATCTTGGACTCGAGCTTTTCGGGGATTTCGGTCTTGGAGGGAGACTATACAGTGAATTTGTTAGGTATCCGTCTCTGGTGTTGTGGCTTGTCAAACTCACGAGACAGGAGAAGAAGAAGTGGTTGTTGTGGGCCATCGAAGCGTGGTTGAAGAGGGAAGCCATCTCCGGACGGCGGGAGTACTTGACCAGCAGGTCTCCAGGCTTAGCATCGGCGTCAACGGTGTCTGTTAGAAGAAGCAGGAATTAGTCGTCCGCGCACGCAATTCGAAGAGCAACCTGTTCAAAGCAACGGATGTCGGGCCATACCCTGTGTCAACAAGTTCAGCTTATCGATGAGGAAGCGCTGATATTGTGTCCAGGAGAAGTCGAAGGCCTCTGGAGACATGAAGTTTGCAATTCCATTCTGTCGGTAGTTTTGCTCGTGAGTTATTCCAGGCACATTGTGTAGGCTGCGGAACTGGAAGCGTGGGAGCGCGGAGGTAGGTTTCTAGAACGCGCAAAGTTAGCTCCGTTGAGAGGGCATTGGGGGCTAGAAACTCACTTGCGATATGGCAGAGGCAGTCCGCAGCGAGGCCTGCGGCCGGAGGAGACGGTTCAGCATGGTGATATGGTATGGGAGGTTGGAGCCGCAAGAAGACCGTCCGACAGATCGATATCGCAGCTTTTCCTCAACTGCAAATCGGCAGAATTTCCCTGGTCACCGCCTGATCGGGTCTAGCGCGGCTGAGGTAACCAGGCGCTAACACGGGCCAATCAGCAGCCGCAGATCACCTATTGTCTTCATTCTATTTCGGGCTCTTCAGCAACTCTTCAGCAATCATAATCCGTTTGTTGCTTGCAGTTCATTTCTCTACGCGCCTTGCTCTCATTTTGAACCATACTCTTCATAGCTTGGTGGACCCATAGAGCCCATGGGACCCGGCGCTTCTACACTCGTCCTCATTAGACCAGAACTATGAGCTCCATTGTTGTGCCTATTCTAGGACCACGGCGCCTACAGGAGTCTGGTCTTGAGGACTCTGTAACATGATGTAGGAGGCAGCGATCTTGGGCGTCAAATACTCTTCGACCCCTGTGTCAGGTGCCGGTCATTTTCTTTCTTTTGCGTAATGTCTTTCCGTGGTTTTTCATAGCCATTTCCTTCTTTGTTGCTCTATTCATTCATTTCTACTGCTCTCAAAAGCGTTATACCCAGCTCAGTCCTTACACCTCTTGCAATAGATTGACGACCATTCATTTCTTTGCCATACCATGCCTGGACGTACGCGCCATGTCTCTGTGAGACACTCTATCCTAGTACTTCTGACGATCTTGACGGCAAATGCATCCGCAAGGCACGGTCTTTTACATCCAAAAAGAGCAGACACCTGCTCCTCATCGTCAACGAAATGCAGTGGAAGCGGCTTGCCGGGCAACTTCTGCTGCTCTTCGGGGACAACCTGCATTAGCATAGACAGTGGAAGCTCAGTTATCTGCTGTCCAGAGGGCCAGGACTGCTCGTTCATTCAGCCCATCACATGCGATGTGAGCAAACAAAATGCCAGCACCCATCCAAACAATGTAATCAAGACTACGAGGCTGGACGATGATTTGCCTACCTGCGGCAGCGCTTGCTGTCCGTTTGGTTACAGCTGTCAAGGGAACTTTTGCGCCATGAACGAGGATACATCGTCCTCTACCACGACAAAGAGGACCTCCACTTCTACAACCACTACTTCAGACTCGGAGTCTTCCACGAAGACAACGACGGCTACCACAGAGACAATAACCGACCTGTCTTCGGAGACCACAGACTCCGCGTCCTCTACACCCACTGCAGACGAAACAGACTCCCCGCTATCTATCGCAGATGATCTATCAACGGTCACGGTAACAGACACAAGCAGCCTAACGACACCTACACCCTCCGAATTCTCCATTGCCTCAGACAACAGCGTATGCGCATCCGCATCATCCTGTCCCTCCTTCCCCACCAACGCCGTTCTAGCAGGCTTCTTCCCAGGCGCCGTCTTTGGCGCTGTAGCCGCCCTCCTATTAACAGTCTGCCTCCGCCGGCGGCAGCGAAATAACATGCCAGCAGGCGAAAAGATAGCAAGCAACACATACCGCAACTCAACAGGCACATTGATAGGGATATCAGACCCTATCGCGTCAGACGAATCCTCCTTCCGCACAGACTTCCTCCTTACAAAGCGACACTCCGAGGGATCACGCTCCGTCCTCTCGCGCAGCAGATCCCGCGTAAAGAGCCTGTTCAGCACGACTCCTAAATTCAATCCTCAACCAGCGGCTGATATTCCTGCCGTCCCGCCTGTCCCCGCTGTCTTCGGGTTACCGGAGACACCTAGACCCAAGCGTCAGCCTAGCTCTGAGAGTATACGCATCTATACGCCACCGGGTATATTCGTTAACCCGGGCCCGTCGCCATATTCTGATCCGGCGAGACCGAATACGACCCTAACGGAGATACTGGATATGGCGCAGGCGAAGATGCAGGCTGAGTCTGCGAGGGGAAGTGGTGCTGTAAGCAAGACTAGCAGTACTGCTACTGGTGCAATTGGCAGTGGTACAGGTGATACTGGCGCTGGTGCTGGTGCTGGCGCCACGAGCAACACGGGGCAGCGCTTCTTGCTTCCGCCACCGCAGAAGTTGGGTGGTGGGCGGCGGAAGCAGTTGCCATACTGATTTGCAAGTCTCATATGTTGGTCATTCGACGAAGCATATTCAGCATTTGTTCTTGCATATTCACTTGGCTGGATTATACCCTTGCATTTTATTCCCATACTTCTTGCATTTCAGCATCTAGCGCGCGTGCTTTTGTATTTCTGTCTTGTGTATACCACCATACAGCAGGCTAGCAGGATATATATAAAAATAAATATCTACAAAAATACCAAAATACCTCAACAACACCAAGTAACCACTTCAAATCTCAAATGAATATTATATACTAATGACAAAAACCCAAATTTACCCCCTAACCTAAGAAGACGCATCCCCCCTCCTCCTATCCTTCCACCCCTTCACAACCCTCCTAACCTCCTTCAACAACCCAAGAATAAGCGGAACCCCAATGGGTCCCAAGAGCGGCAAGTAGACAGCAACCTTATGCTCATCAGGAAAATACATCTGGCCAACCATACTCTTATCGAAGAAACTCCTTTCCGCTTCCCTCTCTGCGATCCGCGCAGCGCTAAGCGCGTCGTTGAATCGGCCTTCCTGTAGACCATCGCATGCTGATGAGAGGTGCGCTAGTGTTGTTGAGACAGAACTAGACACGGATAGTGGGATTGGGATTTGGGGGAGATGTTGTGTTAGTCGTGCCAAGGATCCAAGAGTTGATGAGGCGGAGAGGAGGAGCGTTGCGGCGCGGATACGGATGAGAGTTTGGAGGCGGAAGGCGAGGGAGGAGGGTGTCGAGGGTGTGCCGAGGTGGGAGAGGAGTTGGTGAGAGAAGGTTAGGAAGGGGGCTTGTAGGGAGCGGATTGATAGGTGAGCTTCGTTGGCATCTGCCTTTGTTTCGGCGTCTGAAGCAGGAGGGTTCAGGATGAATACTCCGCCCCATTGCGGGACTGTCCAGCTCGTAGCTTTGCTCTCCTTTACGACGAGCGGCGCTTGTGATGGGTCAGGCACATAGAGAATGAAGTTTATCGTTGGTCCGGAGCCAATTGAAGGGCTAAGCGGCCACTCCGCGGCGTTGATGAACGCGCTGAGGTTCTCCTCTTTTAGCGTCCAGACGCCCTGTGCCTCATCATACTCCGGCTCTGGTGTGCTGGGCGAGAAAGTAGCGTAGAGCTGCACCTGCGTGTCGATGGTGAAGTTGCTGATGAGCGAGAGTGCCTGCACGAGCGGGGAGATGTATTCCTGCACTGCGGCCTCAATGTCCCAAGACACTGGGGCGGATCCGGGCGTGAAAAGGGAGAAGGCAAGATGGTATGTCTCGGCGTACTTCATTGACCGGCGGAGGCGCTTGGTAATGCTCTCTGCTAGTTGCGGGGAGATTTGCTGCTTGCTGTTCTGTTGAGGGATATTGGAGTTGGCATCCGCTGCATTGTTTGATAGGATGTGTGCCATTATCGCCTTTTCCTCAGCGAACAAACGTTGTACTTCCCCGGCTATGAATGAGGAGAGGGGCGAATTGGACGACGATGGAGGTGGATTCTGCTTCGGCGAGTAGAATACGTCGAGCGTTGCACTGTCTGCATAGAGCTCTGCGCGAGGGCTTGACAGGTCATCCTCCGCTTGAAGCCGGACCGTCAGGGCCGTATCAGCTTTACCAGTAGTTTGTTGCTCCTCGTCCGCCAGCTTCAAGCGGAGATGGTGAGCGGAGAACTCATTGAGATCGTCCAGGTTGTGCTGTGTGATGCGGAGGAGCTGCTGCGCTTCGGTGTCTGGTAAAGTAGGCGTCTCGAATCGGATCTCGAGGGGAAATACAGGACGGCAGCTCTGGATACACAATTCAGTCAGCCAAAGGTCCGCGGAGGTCAAGAAGCAGGGAGTTAGGAGCCACCTTTCCACCAGCCCAATCGAGCATCTCCTGAGTGGGCAACTCGGCACGATAGATGGAAGTCGTCTTCCACCATATTGGGAGTCCTAAGAACAGAATTACCGCCCAGAATGCGATCACGACCTTGAGTCGGGTTCGGATGGCGCTGGGGTTCTCCGGAGGGGGGAGGGTCGAGGCGGTGGTAGCGGAGGGTTTGGGGCTCATTTCGGTGGGCGAAGGCCCTTGGTCTTCTTGCTTTACGCCCATGATAGCCGGGACATGCTTCAAAGTAAACACTGGGCTGCGTTCACTTTGGTGGAGGTAAAGGGTGTTCCGCAAAGGGTGGAAGAAGACCAGGTGGTGGTGGTTGGTGTTGATGCCGCGGTTGAAGGCGGCGAAGCCCACAGGGAAAGTATACGGCCATTCCGCAATACAATAACCTCTACAAGTAGTAACCTCTGAATGCTCTGAATCAAATAAAATAATATGATGTCTATTGTTAATTATCCCCTTTAAATTTTATAGTCTTGGGTATCAAAATTTTTGCGCCGAACTCCATGCGACAAGTGTAATATATCGAACGCCGTCATGCACTCCCAACTTAGTATTCTTTCTCGAAAAGCTTCTGGATGGGTTTGGCAGCCTGATTATGTGTTTAGCAGGGTCGCATGAGTCCTAAGTATTTAGAAACATACATCGATGAATTTTTCGAGATCTTGGTCGAGACTGGCGAGGTCCTCCTTTCGCTTGTTGTTCTCCGTAATCAGAGCCTGCTTGCGCTTGAGAAGCTCCTGTCGGGCTTGTTCGAGTTTCTCACGCTCGGCGTGCTCATGAGCTATCCGCGCGACCATCAGGTCATGCTCGCTGGACTCGTTGTGTTCGGGGAATAGAGCCTTGAATTCCTCCTCCGGTATCAAGGGAAGTGACCTGTACTTGTGACTGAATTACCGGCTAGTTAGCGAAATTCACATGTGAAAGGCCTCAAAATTGCATCATACTCATAGGACTCGCAAGCGGCGATCTCCCCGGTCAAGTGTCGCTGCTCATAATACAAATTCTGTAGCTGAAGATGTAACCGGTCGATCTCCTGGCGGGCTTCGGCGGTGCGCTGCTTGGTATCTCGAACCCGGAAGATGGCGTCGCGATTCTGACCTCGAAGCTGAGCAAGCAGAGCGAAGAGGTGCTTCTGGACCGTTTGTGGCGATTCGAGGATCTGGTCAGGGGAAAGAGACGGATCGAGCAGCGACAATAGCTTCTGGCAGAGATCCCGAGTCTCGGCGGCGGTGTTTAGCACGGGCAGCAAGGAGGGGTCGGAGACGATATCCCTGATGGCAGGAGTGGCAGCCATGGCGATAACAGAGGGATAGAGAGATAGCGATGGCAAATGGGAGAGGAAGGACGAATGACGATGGCGGAGAGAAGCACTTGGGAGGTGAACTGTGGATGGTGGGCTGAACGTGGAGAGAACGCGCCAACGGATTGGATTCTGGGAGACGTCGAGGTCGAGCAGTGGTCGAGATCGACAAACGCCTGACGCCCTGCAAGGCGACTTGGACAGTGCAGTAGTTTGGCTAGAAGAGCTTTTGGTTGGAGAAATCGGACGTTGGGAATTGATTAATGGAGGCTTCCCCACTCTTTCTACTTCCAACCTCCGAACTCTCCTCGTCTTGCCTCTTCTCTTCCCTCTTTCCACTCCCCTCCTCGACTTTTCTCGGTCTGAAACGACGTCCATTCCCTCAATTTCCTCACCATATTCTAACATTGTTCTGTCATTTCTATCTCTGCCATCTTTACACCTATTCCGCCATCCTGTAAGTCCTGCCGTACCTCTCCCGATGCCGCAAACCCGGTCAAAACACCCGCCACCTGATCCTAACAACCCCGACACAGGATATGTACGATTGATTTCTTAAGGCCGGTGCTTGCGGGTTATCTATATCATGGCGTGCTCAACGCAATCTGTCACTCTCGAGTCCTATGTCGACCATGCAATCTCATCCGCCTATGCTACACCTTCCGAAGAGACCTCCCTCCTCCGAGATCGCAAGCGACGGCACTCATTCCACACCGCGCGGAAGCTGTCCCTCGATGTCGATGCAGATGCCATATTCCTGCGGGTACGCTTGACTTCATGTCTTGCTTTGCTATAATAGCAATCTAACGGCTGGCAGGTCGAACTCTTTCTCACGGAACTAGAGAGACGCCTACACTGGATCGAACAATACCGCCGCTCTCACATGGTCCAGATCGATACCAGTCTAAAACGAGCCTATGCGACACTCGAAGCTGTCCGGGACTCATGTTCTCACGCCTCAGGGGAGCTGATGGGCGGCGGGAAGAAGAGGGCCAAGATCTTGGTGGAGACGCTAGAGGACCGCTATAACGATGCATTGGCAACGAAGGAAACGCTGGAACAGAAGGCTCAAGCCGGGATTCGCTTGATGGAGTCTTTCTTGAATGATTTGGAATCTCGAGCCCATGCAGTTACGGGCCGTGGCGTCTATGGGGCTTTAGACGATGGGTGGAAGGCAGTCGACTCGAAGCTGGTTCAGGCCAAGGAGGTGATGGACGAAGGAATGGAACGAGCTCGCCAGGTCAAGGATGCTCTCCGAGAAAACATCGATCAAGCGATTCTGTTAGCCAAAGAGAAGCGATTGATCGGCTACTCAGATCTGCCTGCGCCCTGGCGGATAAACCCTCACATCCTCTCTGGCTACCGATTCCATTCGTCCAAGGTGGAATGCTTGACCTCCGTCTTCAGTTTCTCCAATGAACTCGTCAACATCTGGTCTCACCTTATCGGCCTCGTGATTGTCCTCTCCATCGCCTTCTACTTCTACCCGCTCAACCCTAACTTCCACGTCAGCACCAACGCCGACATGCTGGTCACCGCAGTTTTTTTCTTCGCCGCCTGCAAGTGCCTGGTCTGCAGCACCCTATGGCACACAATGAACAGTATTGCCGACCAACCCCTCATGGAGCGCTTTGCCTGCGTCGACTACACTGGCATCTCCCTCCTCGTCGCAGCTTCCATCGTCACAACCGAATACACAGCCTTTTACTGCGAACCTACCTCCCGTTGGATCTACATCCTCCTCACCATGTCCCTCGGCATCGGCGGCGTCATCCTTCCCTGGCACCCCACGTTCAACCGCGCCGACTGGGCCTGGATCCGCGTCGCTTTCTATGTCACTCTCGCCTTGACGGGCTTCGCGCCTCTAGCCCAACTCTCCTACACCCGCAGCTTTGCCTGGTGCCTGTACTTCTACGCACCCGTCATGAAGAGCATACTCGTCTACTTCGTTGGCGCTTGCGTCTACGCTTCTCAAGTCCCGGAGCGCTGGCGCCCAGGTCTCTTCGATTACATCGGTGGAAGCCACAACATCTGGCATCTTGCTGTGCTTGGTGGAATCTTGTTTCACTATCTCGCCATGCAGGACCTTTTCGCCAATGCTTTCCAGCGCGCGAAGGGTGAATGTCCAAACCTCGCTTCTTGATTCCGTACCTAGATTGTTGGTTCATCTCAGCTTTCTCTCAAAAAGTCTCCTCTCATACCTCGCATCCGCCTATTAGCGCTAGTGGTCCCGTTCGGCACCCAGTCAGCGCTGCCACAAGATACGTCAACCGGAGACCAGAATCAGAAATACTGGCCTGAAATCCCCGCGGATGCAAGCTGTACATACGAAACAACATCCGAGCGCCCTCTCACCGTACAAAAGCACGCGCGCAACTTTCCAAAAAAGGGCAAAATAGATATAGATGCCTTTCTCTTTCTATTCCTGCTATGCTATCTTCCTCACACCGCGCCCTGACGATGACGAAAAAAAACATTTTGCATCTTGGAGTCTCTCTCTTTCTACTCTTTCTACTCTTTTCGACTTCTTCTACCTACGTACCTTTTCTTCACTTCTTACTAGTATCCTATTCTCCTAGGATAGCTTTTTCTGGCTAGGTTATGTCGCCCTGGTATATTCTTCTTCTTTTTATTTTATCTTTACGATGAAATATGGTATATAGGCTATTGGTATTAATGATATTATCTATTTTCGAGTCTTCTCTCACTGCTTGAATGAGTCATGTACGTATATTTCTGGCTTGGATTATTGCGGGAAGAGTAGGTTTGTGAAATGAGAAATCTGGGGTATCATTGTACCAAGACGCCATGCTATGCTCGTCTATCAGGTGAAATACCCAAGGGTAAGTCTGTCTATCGCCTGATCTAGCTAGGAACATGGTCTACTGCAAAGCGAAATGTCTCTCTCCCAAGATCCAAGATCAATTCTAAGAGAACACACATAGATGGAGAGCCAGATGGATGCAGACCAAGATCAAATCAAGATCAAAGAATGTAAATAGCAGATAGATGGCAATAAATCAACTTTCTCATCTAAGAAAAAGTCTCAGCATTCAACCTCCTCGCCTCAACAATGCTCCCAATATGGCACTGCGAGAACCCGTGCCCTTTCGTGCGGGTACTATACCAGCTCTTGAGGAATAGCAGCGGCGAAGTCGTAAAGGGGCATTTCACGGGCCACCCGACTTGATTTTTTGCTTGTTCATTGACAAAGCCTTCGCTTGTTATTGCGTCCGCGGGGAAATCGAGGGAGTGGTCTGTGGCGAAGCCGAAGAAGTTGCATGCGTCGATGTATTCATTGAAGTTATCGAAGTAGAGGCTCCCCGAGAAGAACCCGAGTGCTTGAATGAGATCCGGCGCGATTGGAATCTTGGACTGATTTTCCCGATTGTGAGGAAGTCGAGCTTGCTGAAGGAGGTCATGTCCTTTCTTGTGCGGGGGGCGTACATTTGCAATGTCACTTTATCGGATGTTCGAATCGAGGGGAGAAGGGCGTTGGCTTCATACTGGCTTATGACTAGGAGCATCTCGTCCTGAGTATTTGAGAGGACCCAATGGACTGACTCCAGGAATTCGTCGTTCGCTTGGTCGTCGTTTTCCTGCTCGATTGTGTCTAGGAAGTCGACGGTTGCGTAGAGCTTCGGGTGGATTTTCAAGGGTGGGTTGAACTGGGCTGCTGTTGTTGTTGATATGCATTTGAAGGCTAGTCGGACTGCGACTGAATCATACCACCTTTGGAAGCGGCCGTGGACGACGAAGTCTTTCAAGTCGCCGTCGATGTGATGTTCCAGTGGCTTCACGAGCGGTGGACGGCAAACGTGCTGTTCCCTTTGAACCTCCTGGACAATCTCCCTTTCTTGCTCCTCATGGAGCTGAGTAGCTACAGACGAAGCGTTCTCCCAGATCTCGAGAAGTCCACCGGCTTTTGCATCGTAGAGGGTAAGGCTTCTTAGTTCGTCAAGGGAGTAGGAAGGGTCTTCTCACGGTGCGTATAGCTGCGCGAGCGACTTCGACTCTGCTTCCTGGATGAGCGGTATGATGTCGTCCAGTGTATGGGTTCCCGTTCGAAACATATCCCAGATTTGGGCGCAGCGAATATAGTTCAACCCCTGCCATGCCCATAAGGGCTGTAGCTTTTCCAGTTGGTCGCATGTCTGCTTTATTACCCATTGGATCACTTCAAAAGAGGTAATCGCTGCATTCCCTTCGCTGTTGATACTGTGCTTTACTTCTGGGGGGACGAAGAAGGTCACTGCTTGTCCATTGCCGAGTTCCCGCATTCTGTGGCAAGCTAAATACCGTCAGTGACTTTGCGTCATATTGTATTAAGCATCTAGACTTACCTTGTACAAGTCGATCCTTGGTCAGTCGAGGCCCAATTGTTACCGCAGCACGGTAGTTCCGTGGCAGCTTGAGGTCAACCCCCCTCGAGTGATGCTGGTCGAGAAATACCAAGCATAGATTCTCTTGTCCCCGGAATGGGGAAGCAAGCAGTCGCTCCGAATGACCATCTCTGTCCAAAACCATCGCTTCATCATTGGTGTCGAAATAAATGAACGCTGCAGCCTTATTTCTGGGAACCATTGCAAGCCACGTTTTGGCAACATCTTCAATGCTGGACTCCAGTATCTGTGCGCCAACGTCGATAATGACTTGAACGCTGGGATCCTGATTCTTGATGAGACGAAGTAGCTCCGTTACTGATAGCTGGTGACCGTA
This sequence comes from Aspergillus stella-maris, assembly GCF_047715825.1. Classification (NCBI taxonomy): domain Eukaryota; kingdom Fungi; phylum Ascomycota; class Eurotiomycetes; order Eurotiales; family Aspergillaceae; genus Aspergillus; species Aspergillus stella-maris. Next base: position 251,456 of record NW_027396836.1, on the reverse strand, counting down.
CCGATTCTGCGCGAGCACACAGTGCCGATTCTCTTCTCGTAAAAGTTCCTCTAACACCATGGCGTTCGTGTGTAGGAGATCGGGCAGATCTTTCCGCGGCATCGACAGCGGCAGCAGATATCGGTTGTCGCTAAAGCCTGTCGTAAGGGGTTGATCTGGTTTGGAAGGAATGTCCCATGCGGAAGTAGCCAGCTTGGAAGGAAACCCCTTGGCCTCCTTGGGAAACACGACCCTGGATAGCAAGAAATTGATGACTAGGTTTTGGTACTGAAGATGGGGGCAGAGAATTTGGTGAAAGCTCTGAGCATCTTCCAGGTTGACTTGTTGACGGAGAATCCAGCGCTGATATTCTGTTCCTGGATCATTTTCTTTCAGTAGTGACTGAAGGCATTGCCGTACTTGGTCTTCCGTCAGCCCCTTGTAATAGTAGCTCAAACATGTCAATGTGAGGGCGACATCCGTAAGGCCAAACTCTGAATTTGCCGAAGGAACACCCTTTGCTCTAAAGGGCACGGCCATTAAGCAACGATCAGAATCGACTTCGTGTTCTACCAGCCAGCGTTTGCCTGCTAGGGCGAATTGGAGAATTGGATGACCAAAGAGACCCCTTAGAACAAGGAGCTTCTTGAGGATGATACTGTTCTCGAAATGTCGCCTCACAGTATCTTCCTGAACTTTCTCTATCTTCAGGGAAGATATGAACTTTAGTGCACCTTCACGAGCGTGCCGAGGCCACTGTGGGAAAGGAAGCCCAGGAAGCGCTCCGTTGTCGATGGCGTCGATCACTCTTTCGAGCAGCAAGCGCGGTGCGTCTTTAGTCAAAAAAAAAAATGCAGAAGAGGGTAGCGCACGCCGAGCTTTTCGATGTCCAAGCTGTTAGGAACTTCTTGTCGCGACGTTTTAGCCTGGTTCCCGATCAAGTTAAACACATCCTGTATAACATCCCATCGATCACTTTCGCCATTCACATTCTGCTGGTTACCCTGGGTATAAATCAGTTGAAACTTCGGGTCCAGCACTTCATCGCTTTCGTCGATGATGGTTCGGCAGCTGTCCTGTATTGACTGTCCTAATTGAACTAGTCTATCTGCTGCTCATTTGTCGAATCTAGGCCCACCAGCTTGAAGGATAGTAGCTGTTCTGGGAGGACCATCAGAACTCCTCTTTCCCTCTGGCACTTCTGATAGATTTCTTCCAGTTTGTCAGTCAAGCCATGGTCAAAGCGCGTGGTCCGTGAGAGTAGAATATAATAGATGGGGCAGTTCAATAACCCCCCCAAACGCTGTGAAAGGAGATGGACACTTTGTTTGAGGAGCGGCTTCAGCACTATAATTATGCCACCTATCCGCTGCTAGGAAGGATATCACTGACAGAACAGTAATTGATGGTCAAAGTATGAATTTCCATGTCACCTCCCCTGATGTTAGAGCTGACAGGATTTCTGCCCCTTTGCTTTATGAGAAGAGTGTACTGCTGTGAATTTACTTTTTTTTCAACAGTGATTTTGTCAGGAGCGCGCAGCAAGGTGACTCCTTTTAGTGCCTCTAAGCTCTTCTGCAAATCATTCGTATACCCCGAAATCAGTTCTCCAGATCCGAAGGGATAGTTTGGATTAAATGATCTAAGGTTGCCTGGGTACGCAGGCACCGGGGGCCTCTGGATCTTGAAGAGAATTTTCATCCACATCCATAGGACATGGAGCATTTGTCGTAATCAAAAAGCCTGGGAGATCCGGCGGGCTCCAGGATGCGGCGGAACGAGGATCTATCTGAAGGCGCCCAGGAAGTGTAGGAAATAACGTGTTCGGGCGTGGAGAAATGACCAGGGTATCCAGTTTCGTTTGCACGGTTTGTACAAGGCCGTAGAGCTTGACGTTCTTCATACATTTCTTAAACAACCCATTGCACTCGTTGAAAGCTTTTGCCTGCCAGGCTTCCATATTCTGAAGAAACTTGAGGTTCTCGCATGGCCACTGCTCGATGACCACACCGCAAAGAGAATTCACATCTCGCTTCTTCTTTCCATCGTATTTCTTCTTCTGCGAAGCTCTCATTCTGTCCTTTTCAGACTTTGATTTGCTCTTCGAGTTTGGCCCAAAGTTAGACTTATATGGAGGGTAGTGTTCCAAGACAATGGATTCAAATCTCTGTTTGTCCATTGGTTGATCGGGCGCTAGATCCAATTGCACTTGATGTCGCAAGATATCCTTCGGAATTTCGGGGAACGATCCGATAAAGGCAACTGCCAGCAAATGTCGGAAGTAATCCAGTGGCATTCCGCCGAAGGCAACCGTGCCAAACACGGAGGTCAGACTGTACGTGTCGGTCTCCTTTCTGCTCATTCGGCATTTGCTGTATAGAGATCCCCATGTTTATTGTATAGGCAACTCTATAAGGGATGTGTAAGTGTATTGGCTTGGTGGGCGGATTTGAAGATTCGAGAGGCCCCCAGCTCTTTAACATATTCATTAGAGACTCTTTGGCACTTAGTGGAGAAGACCATTCTCGAATGGGGGATACGATTTCGTAGACCCGAGAGCTTCGATCACTGGCAGGTAGGATTCTGTCTCGCGAGTCATACTCTGTAGGCACTTTCTGCAGAAAATCTTCAATATCAAGCCTACGAAACAGAGCGATGCAGTTGCGAGCCCTATCAAGAAGTTCCTGGTCTCCACGATCCAGCCCTGGCGACACGACCTCCTTCAGACCCCAGAATTGCGTAAATCTAGCCGCGTGATCGAAATGCTCTGAGCTAGCCGGACAAAGCCATCGTGCTGCGCCAACTCGCCTAAGCTCTGGTTCCAGAGCATCCTTTGCATGGCCTTCATGCCAGGTAACCAGAACTGACGCCATGGCGTTAGAGCCGCAATTTGTTCCAGCAGTCGCACTGAGTCAATGGTCAAAGGGAATGAGGTCCGCAATTTTGCTTGTCACAATATTCGAAGAGCTTCTTCGGTTCCTGTCCGGTTTGTAGCGGAATTAGGGAGGACAAACGTCGTCGCCGCATGTAGGTATGCTTGATAGAGAGCAGCTTCCATGCCGGTAGCACCCGTGAGCATTCCCAGATCCGAGTCCAGCTGGTAATGGAAGTACCTTATATGAGGTGCGTTTGCCAGCTCCACGAAGATTTCTGGTGACAACGTTCCTTTGCGAACCCTAACTCTTCCGTAAGGAATCAGCACCGTGCGGCAGCATTGCTCGCTCTTACTCCGCAGTACTAATTTATTGAGCAGTCCGTGAAGGCATCCGATATCCTGGTTGGAGTCAATCAGAGAATTATGCTCTGGCCATTCCAATAAGCCCTGATCGTTGAGAATGAAATTCAGACGTAATCTGACCAGCTTGGCTTCGACGGTGCCATCTTGAGTCAAGGTAACGTGGATGGGCTTGGTTTCATCCAAGCTTTGTAGTACGTCTGCAATCTGCACAAAAAGTCTGCTATAAAAATCGACCAATCTGCATTGTCCCTGCCTAGTGGCTGAAGCTTGTCCCATATCTTGCTGTAGTGGCAAGTGCCAGTTCTGTGGGTTCGGCTGCCACGCCTGATCAAGGGGTTGGAACACCAGTATCCCAGGCACAGGATCCAACCGATGGACATGGTCTGTAGTTAACGAATCCGGGAAGTCCTCCACCAGCGTTTCATGCGGTATTAGACGCAGGATTTGACGCGATTCTCCGGGTCTCGGTGATCCCTCCATATTCTCTATATTCTCAATGTCAGCTACTTCCCCTGCTTGCGTTGTCTTTGTCGTTTCTACAGCCCTTATCAAAAGTTGGTCACCATCAAGCCCAAAATCAACCTTTCTATGTAAGCATCCATTCAATTATTTGGCCAAATAGACATGACATGCTTCGTAGTTCCCAAACAGCTGGGTAGAAGCAAACTTCAACCCCTGCAATTTTGAGGGAATCACTGACATTGTGTGCTTTGCTATGTTAGATGGGTCTCATCAAATTGAAGGTAATTTCTATTTACCTTGCCCAACAGCCGCTTGAAGAGCGGTTTGTCGGTGTAGTCCTTTGGAAGACGACCTGGTGGCGTGTTATCTACCAGTAACTCTCCGCTCAGGATATTATAGCGATACTCTTGTTGTTCGCTCGTCTCAGTTGCGACTGACAAATTCATAACCCATCGCATATTGTCGCCAATATCGAAATGCCAGGGTGACACGAATTGTAGGCTGTCGGCGCCATGTTTAACAGCATTGCTTATGGCTGGCGTGTCACTTTCTATAAGTTCAGACACTCGTCTTTCAGCGCGCCGGAGAACTCGAGTAGCTCGAAGGTTGAAATTCCTCATCTCTAGGTTTTGCTCTTCCATTGGCTGTGGGGACCTTTGGAAAAGCACAATCGACGCCCTTACCAGCATCTCCAGGTCTAGGTGCGATCTTAAGATGATTGGAAGGTGTTGCATCTCTATAGAATAGGTTGAGAGGCATATTTCCCCAAGCTTGAACAGTAGCTCGTGCTTTTGATCATCTTCAACCTGTAGCTCATTGCACTATCCCATTGCCTTTCCCTGCAGCGTCGTAAGAATGAGGCGGTGCGCTCAACAGCCGAAATTGGACAAAGGCTCAGCGTCCTAACACCCAAGACGACCAGCGTATGTAGAGTGTAATGTTTGTTCCAATTTGTAGATATATTTACCAACTTCTCCTGGAGCGATTGCAGCAGTCTATCAATCGACTCAGACTCTTGAAAGAATGCATGTGCCTCTCTGAGCTGTGTTCCGGGAATGGGCGAGCCGAGTTCCCATGCGGCCTGGCAGAATAGACCATGAACCGACTCTTCGTTCATGGACAAAGCGGGCAAGGATAATTACCTGGTGATATTGTACCAGGTAAGCCGTTCACCTGATCGCAGACAGCCAAAGGCGCACAGCTCATGGAGGGATAAACGGGGGTATCCTTCGCGCTGATCCGCCAGAACTTTATTCTGTCGGTGGCTCACAATTCAACAGCATATTGAAGTGTGGCATATCTTGGGGCGCGTATTACGATGTTGCAAAGACGTTTGACTGTGTGTTATGCCAGTCTGCACCGCACCAACGCCCATACCTCTCTCTCATTATCCCAAAGGACAAAGTCGAACGTGTTTGGAACCGCAATTTTGTCGAGAGTTACCAGTAACCTTGGAGGTTTGTAATGCGTGTTCAGCCAGGATGTCTCTCTGGAGGCAAGCAATAATCTGTGAGGCTTCTGGGAAGCGAACTGCTGAAGTGGTGGGTATTCCAACAGCTTCATCTCGTGGTGTGACTTGTTCTTTTCTGAGGTCTGCCGTGATCCTCGATCAGTCTCCATGTAATGTCTCGCCAGTTAGCGAACCAGTGAGGGCAGTCCAGCTCGAAGATCACATTTTTAACCAAGGCATCGTCAGTATGAAGCGGCCCCTCGTGGACTTCAATCTGCAGATCGCGTGCTCTGTTCTCCAATTTTCGTTCCATTCGTTGTAATCGGAATCATGAACCAAGTTGGACGACTGACTGACAAGATATTGATACTTTGCAGAAAGACCTTCCCATAATTTGCTTCGACTATCTCGCTCCTGAGTTGCAGATCTTATAATCTCATCTTGCAGTTTTCTTTGGCGGACAGAACAATCGAAATACTGAACAGCGAATGTGTCGGGACCCGGGTCGTTGAAAACACTCCTCCCCTTCTGTTTGTTCTGATGCCGTTGTCGAATACAGTCCTCAACTGCTTGCGCACGTCGCACCTGACAATGCTGTGGGAGTAGCAGTGGTTGAAGGAACTTCTTGGGGATACCTGGAGAGAAGTTTCCAAAAAGTGGACAGAGGGTAATGCATATGCTGTCATAGCAAACCCATAATTCCAGTACCACAAGGAACATCCTGGACATACCATCTGGCATCTTGTCGTATGTTTTGCTCGGAATATTTAAGTAACTATTCATCAATACAGCGATGTCAGAGTGAGCCTTATCGGTGGGGTTCGTGTTGGCGGCATGCCAGCGTTGGAGCTCGTTTTCCACCCAATCCTCGAAGTCCAGTAGACCTATGAAGTCGCAGTCATCTTCAAGCTTTGGTAACCCGGTTGTCATGCGCTGGTTCCTCGTTTTGTGATTTTGGTTGAAAGGGTTCGGTGGTCTCGAGGCTACTGTCTGCATCATAGCTTCGCGTAGATATTCTATTTTTCAACGATGTAGCCAGGTCGGCCTCGCATACGGAGCCCAGTGACGGGGTGACAGTCTTGGTGGTAGAAACCTGAATCTGTCGGTGTAGATTCATTTAGGCGCTTCGTGATTGAATCGTCCACTTCCGTCACCCGTTGTAGAACAAAGTCAAAGGTGGCGCCTTGTAGCTTGTAAACGCGGCGGGTGATTTTTGAGCGCACAACAGAGAGTATGTTCGCAAGATCACAAGCGTCAAGACGCTGGGCTGCAGATCCAATCTCAACGGCAAGATGCAGCATGAATTCTTGTACTCTGCCCGGCTCTCAGGATATGTAAATGTGCGGTAGAGGATCGTTTGAAGCGCAACCTTTATCAGAAACCACAGGGGAGAGCGTCGCCACGGTACTTTGCCGTCATCGAAGTTAACATCATCCTGCACATGTATTTCAAACGATCTGAAAACATTGTGCTCTCCAAATGCTAGAAGCTGAGACATCAAGCCCTCTGTGATAAACCCCGGATGAACGGTGTCCCGAATCTCCTCCGTGCAGTTGCGAAGCTCGGCCGCCTTAGGACACATCTGACGAACAACCCCCAGGTTCAGCCGGCAAAGGTTGTGACTCAAGTACTTGCAGAACTCAATGCCCTCGACCATGGCCGCAGGCAGTGCGATGCTTTGACCGGGGAAGCAACGAATAAGTGAGCCTGGGGCCGTGAGAATAGCGGTTGACAAAGACGACACTTCAAAGGCGTCAATGATGATCTTGTCGTGCTCAGCGTCGTAGTGGGCTAGCCAACCGCAGTTTTGTGCGCTAATGTGTAGCGCAATGGCGTTTAAATATAAATTATTAGCAAACAGTCCTTTCAAAGGGTTCTATAACATACCGATGTCTTTCAAGTTCTTAAGGGAGCGGGTGAGCAATTCCTAGTGACGATTGAGATCAACGTTTCCTCTATTAATAATGAACCAGGTATTGATCATCTGCACCACCGGTTTCCATTTCTCCTGGATGTCCGCAGGTCTCTCCCTCAAGAACGAAGTAACGGCGGCTTGGACAAAGCTCATCAATTCTTTCTCGAGAGGCTTCTGCTTTCTCTCAGGCTCTCCGGGCAATTTGGGCGGGAAAGCAATATGATGGTAAATGAATCCGAAGGTTTCGGCGTCCATAGTCGAAGTCAGGTCGCTCATTGTGGACAATGTAGAGGGGAGAGGGAAAGGTAAGGCAAGAAAAGAGCAGGCTTAGTAAGAAAGGTTATGAAATTGGAGAAGTAACAACGTGAGAGTTGGAATAGGAATGAGGAGGAGAATGTACGTGTAATGTTAGAAAGAGAAACGTGAATCAGAATACACCTTGAACCTGTATGGAGGGAAAAGTGGAGGTGGTTTAGAGGAAGATGGATGAATAGAGGGAGAAAGTAGAAGGAAGATGCGATGACGGGGACGGATGAGTATGAGTAAGGAAGAGTAAAGGTAGGCCGGCTTGAATATCTGAAGACGGGTTGACGATGGTCGATGGAGATACAGTGAGTGAGAGAGTGAGAGAAGAGATGTTGATATGGGAAGAGAGGAGGAAAGGAAGGTACGGGAGAGAGTGAAGGTTGGCAGGTAAGAGAGACGAGCGGGATGATCGAACAGAAGGAGTTGTAGATGAAGAGCGAATAAACTTAGATACTAGATCAAGGTGCGAAGTGAGAGATGAAACAAGAGAATGAGAGGTGGTGAGAAGAAGTTCATCTCAACCTCACTTTGAGACAGCCCCGGGTGAGAAGTGAGCTTGACGACCTTCATGTGGTTGATTTACCTATTTTAAGAAGAGCCAGATGTGCTTTGAACCGCAATAAGCTATTAGACATTCGATGCAATCCCAAAAGTGAGGCCTGCGCTCAGTCAAAGTGAGTAAAAAGTGATGCGGACGCTGGACTTGGAGTATAGACAAGCGAGACGAAGCCGCTGTCGGGAAGGACACCGCAGACACAACTACTATACCTCCTTTCTCACAGCATTTGCCTCCATGTAACTATCATGTCCAGGACATAAGCATACAGAACCCCGCCTCTGACGCGCATTCTCCATTTGAATCGCTTCTTCCAGGAGCCCTAACCTGTGGTCCTTGGACCTCGACACCAGCAGCCGCGAAGGGAATTTACGATGGCCTTTCTCAGTTCCCCGCTTTATCGACCAAGGAAAATCACTCAGCGGACGACAAACATCATCCTGAGAAGCAAGTAGAGTAGCGCCTACTCGAGAACCGTTCGAACATGGCTCCCCGGCAGCCTGGGCCCATGAAATTCCCAGCAGCGCTGACAGAGGCGCGACGCAAATGATTCGAACTTGCGGGTTTGTGAGGACGTCCTGGATAAGACAAACAGACCAGTCTTTCCAAGCGCATACCCTGTACTCAGCAGATTCAAGGCTTTAGTAGTGGGTGTCGTCGATATCGTCAGACAGCTAGCACTTTGTTTGGGGAAAATAGATCACCCCACGTTATAAGCCGAACCATCCAGCGCTCCTTCTGGTGAAGTCCGGATAATCGCCAAGCCCGGAGGTATAGCACATTTTACTGGGATATATTCTGCGCAATATCTTGAGCAAGGAGACAATGTCAAATTCGGCATGTCTGTCTGATGGTCACCAGGGCGTGTAATGCATTATTCAAGTCCAGACGCAGTACTAGCTAGCATAAGCACAGCATCACCAATGAGTAGAGTGAGAGCCATGGCGAGTAAGAAGGTCAGCAATTCTCTTTCTTGAAGGGATTCATTTGCATTGTTTAAATTGGATTTTCGATACGGCGTTGGATGGTGGGTGGTAAGTGCAGAGGTTGAAATTGAAAGGAGCATGGAGCCAGTAGTCAAGCATCCTTGTGTGGGGCTAGCTCTAAGGCACAGTACCAGGGTCAAATTATATATAATCGCTCCGCTGATAACCATAGCGACTGGCGCGAGGGCGGGACAGGGTATGCTTCAATCGATGGTATAATTACTAGAGATCATCATTAGAAGACCGTATAAGCTCACTCCTTCTCGATACGAAATGTCCGTAGCATCAGCGTTGCCAAGGGGATAAGTCCCCCCTACTGTAGGTACAAAGTAGCACCACAGGAACCCAGTTCAACAATAAAGTCCTCCCTCTCCCTAACATAGTTACTAGACGATCCCAGGTCCACAGAGTATAGGCGATACTAAAATATTAGCTTCAACACTGAATCGCGATCTCAATTCTTGTCCATGGAGCCCCTCAGTCCAGGGTCAAGATCAGCCACAGTCTGGAGAAGACGCAAGGGGTGCGGAATCGAAGCATCGACCGGCCGGTTACCCGAGACCACCAAGTACGGAGTCCGTCGTCGCTATAGTAATACCTCGTATCGATTAAATAGAGTCTCACAGGAGCGAGCACGACTTGCAGGCAGCCGAAACCTCATACATGCAGACGCACAAACATGCTGCATGGGAACCAAGGGTGTTGAGTTGTTGTGTTGGATGCAGAGGTGTGGCTGGGCTGGGCTGATGTCATGTTCAAGGTTGCTGGGGGATGAACTTGATTGCTTCGGCGATGCCTCCGTGTTCGGCGACTGTTGTTGAAGATAGAATACGAGATACGTACTCTGTACACAAGTACTATCATAAACAGCCTGAACGATGCAGGTGAGCCACGTTTGCGTTGTGTTCGCAACAGAGGAAAGCCAGGCACCGAGACTTCAGAATAGAAACTGGAGTCCCGGGGCTGGTTCCATGGTACTGCTCTGCTAAGGGGTCAATAGTTCGGCAATAGGGGCCTCTGCACTGCAGCAGCAGCGTCATTGAATCTGAACAAGGCATGAATCATGATCTGGAAGCGGGCGATCTGGGAAATTGCACCGCCATCTCGTGGTTGAGGTACTCCCAATCAGCTGCAGGCAACGCTTGGCCATCACCAATTCATCTCTTCCCCAATTCGCTCTTCATCTCCTTTTGTTCTTCTTGTTCGCTGTCTCTCGCGTTTCTTCTTACCTCGCCTATACATATCTACCCTGTCCAATCGCTGCTTCGAGCGTTGATTCTCACCTCGTGTCCCTCGTTATCGGGTTGCCTCCTTTTCGACCCCGATCGGTCTCAGAGTCCAAATCCGACCTGTCGACCGCCAACGCCTGCAACGTGTGTCTCGCCTCATCACCAATTCTGACCGCAGAAAAACGGAATTTGATCCGTCTCCATAGCGGCACAATAATATCGCAGCCACAAATCTCAACAACCTCGTTCATCTTAGATCGGCAGCCCACACCGGCGCGATCGTAACTGGCGGTGGTTCCTGAGCAGTGGCTCCACCAGGCGACCTGACCTCGACCTCGATCCATTTCAAGTTTCAACCAGGCCCGCTCGCTCACCTTCTTTGTTTTCTTCGCATGGTGATTGTTTGAGAAAGACTCAGAGCTTGCAAGGATGGGTTCGACTCAATTCGGGAATTTCAACGTATGTTGCCGTTGCGTTGCGGCTCGGCTCATGCCCGCTTCCCTCTCCTGCATCGCTGTGGCTCAACTGACGCATTCCCGGTTTGAAATAGGACTTCTGTCGCGATTCCACGCTGCCTGTCTGCAATGTATGTCTCCTGACTGCCGTTTCGACGCCCCCATCGCGCAAAACCTTTCATATACAGGATATCGCATCGCTAACTCCGGACACTACAGCTCTTCGTTGCTAGCAACCAGCCCCCTAATGGTATCTACGGCGGGTGCGAGCTCACCGGAATCCCCCTCAGCAATGGCCGGCACCTTGGAAACCTTGGTATGATACGCTTTGAAATCATGGAAGGGCTTCGCTCACGTCGACAGGGTCTATTTTGCTCGCGTTCATAGCCATTCTTGCTTCTTTGTTTTTGATATGGCGATCCGATCGCAAACAAGCGGCCGTTGGGCGAAGGTATGTGGAATCAGACAGGCTGGGTTGACTAGCGCTGACGGCGTGTCCAGGGAAATGCAAATATTCTTGCTTGGCTTTATCGTTATCGAGATCGCCGAAATCTTCACTGTCGGTGCATTCCCTCTTAGGGATGATGTTCGAAAGGTTTGACTACTCGCGAAACTTTCTGGAGACTATGAACTGACCTCCTGCAGGGCTTTTCTGCGGTCCACGTCGCTGCCATTGCTGCAACCTGCTGGATCTTGTTTCTGAACGCTCTGGTTGGATTTCAATTCCTCGACGACGGGACGCCTGCGTCAATGGGTCTGTTTTTTGTCTCTGGGGTCGCAATCTTCGTCGGCACAGGATATATCGCGTTGGATACGGCGTTTAACTGGACGGACGAATTCGTGACGGATAGTCCTGAGTACCGGAACATTGCGCTCTATGTGCTATACCAGCTCTTCCCACTCGTCTGTCTATTCGCCTTCTTCGTCCTGGAAACATTCCTCGTGATTCGTATCCTGGGTGAATTCCGGCCAATGAGTGCGTCTGACCCTTATCGCAATCCAAAAAAAAAAAAAAAAAAAGGCAACGTCTGACTGATTTTAGTGTACCTCGCCGCTGCAACTATCCTCTTCGCCATCGGCCAAATATTCAATTACGTTATCAGCTGCCATATCTGCGACGCGACGAACGGCAAGATAAATGGTGCTCTATTCGAGACACTTTTCACCCTTCTTTCCGTTGTCACGATTTGGTTCTTCTGGAGCAGCATCACGGAGGACGACTGGCCCACGCCCATGTCGCAGCCCATGCCAGGATACAACTAATAATTGCGTGACGCAATACAAACAAAAAATCCGGAAAAAAAGAAACCGAAAATACACTCAAGAGATCATCTCTCCGTCGTCTTTACAACTTTGAGTACAATTCCAACTCGCGGCCGTCCTACCGCGCATCCAATCCTTTGATACCCGGCAACCCTCCACTCCATTGAGAGCTAGGGACCATCCAACAGAATACCGTCACCTCGACCGCAAAAATATAAACAATATTTCTTCGAAACCAGTGTATACCGTTCATGTTCCCACGATTTTCTTGGAATGCCACGCATACCCATGTGCCACGCCATCTCCGCCATCTTGATTTTGGCTTATACTACCCCGACCAGGTCCGCGTTCGCCAACACCAACGCTATCGAAACAATTGAGATTGTGTGCGTCGGCTAGCTCGATCTTGGAAGAACTCAGCCACGCGGGGTTTAATCTAGCCCAACCTGACTCAATTACCTACCGACCCTACCCGCGCTGCTATGCTATACTTGCTTATGCTATGCTACGCTTACTGCGGGGTAAGTACTAGGTGTTGACGCCGGACCGGACCGGGATAGGATATACCGTATCTATCTTGTACGCAATTTGTTACGCCTGTCCTTGTTGTTTTGACTTGTTTGTTTGTTAGATACCTATTTCGCGATGCGATGTCATGCGATGTCATGTATGTAGTTAGTGTAGTTAGTAATTGAGTACCTAGTACGAGTAATAAATGAGATGGATTATTTTGCATTCTCTTCTTTGTTTTGGATCTTTTATTCAAGCAAAGGATATGGACAGACCTTGAAGTCGAACATAGATTGCGCTTGGTATAATCAAAATAACTATATTAGGTATGAGTTGGCAAATAAAGTAGTAAATGCAATCCAAGACCTCGGCCGTTGGGCATATTTGATTAAACAATTAGACAGAAAGACAACTTGGGAAATAACGTGAAGACAATAGAATAGTATGGTATGGTAGTCATCGCCAAATCAAGGAAGAGAACCCTAATCCACGCCTATGCAAAAGATAAGACAATATAGAAAGGAGAAAGGAGAAGAAAGAAAGAAAGTGAGACTAATTACAACAGAGGTCATTACGACGGCTTTTAAGTTGATATCGAGGCGGGCCAGTGCTATATCATATCCGCACCTTCACATCAACACAAGGCAACGTCCATTCTCGCCTCCCCACAAGACTCCGTAGCCACTCGAGTCCAAAGCCCGTAAGCTCATCAGCAGCCGACCCTGACTCCATAGAAGAGGGACAACCCTCCGCAACACCAACACCACCAAACGATAACCGCTTCTGCGTCTCATCAACGACCGCACCAGCAAGCGCCTTCGCCGTCTGATTCACCGTCTCAAAGACGTACTCGGCCAACGACTCATTCTCGACACCTAGCAACGACGAACTCGATGCATTCTGGCCGTACTCCCCGCTGAATGTAGCATTGCTTGTTGTTTCCGCGGCGTACGGCGAGTACCGCGGTGCGAACCAGTCTGAGCGCAGGTTTAGGAAGCAGCGGTCAGACCAGTTGCAGGTTGAGGCGAAGAGGATTATGAGTAGTGCGGAGCAGTAGATGCATGGTCTGTGGAGGAGGTAGGTGAGGGTTACGAAGGAGATGAGGAAGAGCGGGGAGGCGTTTGTTGGGATGAAGAGGAGGGGGAGCCAGCTGGTGTTCCACTGTTAGTTGCTGCTCTCTAATCAAGAAGTTTGGGGGGCTGCTAACCTCCTAAGACAGAACATGGTGAAGAAGGGCTGGTAGGTTGTAGATTGGTGACTGGTGATTTTATGCTGGGTAACAGAGGACGGAGGACGGAGGACGGAAAGCTGCTGGTGATGGTGTGGCTAATTCGAGGAAGCCAGACACAATGGGATCGCGGTGAAAGAAGAAAAAGAACTTTTGTTGCACGGTGGGTTATACAGTGAGTGAAGGCTGGCCTAGCAGTCCATTTTGGGTGCCGTTGGTGGTCGAGGACTTGAAAAGGAATCCCGTAAAAGGCGATGATGTCGATGATTGCCGGAGTTTCTCGAAGTCAATTGCTTTTGGCAGTGAAAGCGCAAGTGCCTCAGGCAGTAATAGACAGTGACCGCCTCCGCACCAGCCACTGAATCTTCACTTCCGCTTCGCTTCGGCCGTCATTCTCTCTCTTCTCTTCTTCCTCGCTTCTCGCTTCTCGCCTCCCTTCTCTTCCTTTTCTTCCTACTTCTCCTTTTGTACAATATCCTCATCGTCGCATTCTGCTTCGGAGTTCTCATTTGGCTTTGCTATTCAATTGCGTTCAGCGCATCTAATATCTCTCCTCAACGTCACTCCTTCTATTCGCCTGTTCTGCTGACTCTCGAAAGAGAGCTCCCGCGGCAACACAGAGCTTGCTTCTCTTATTGGTGGTCGCCATTACCCTCGGCGAGCGACAGAAATGTCCACCCCAAATGACATCCAAGCTCTCTTGGCGAGTATAAGGCCTCGTCCCTCTCCATCGAACACGCCTGCTCAGGATCCTGCGTTGGCCCAGGCTCAGTATGCCCAGCAGTACCCGCATGCGTACCGCCCCCAGCAGCCCTACGACGGCCAGAGCTACGCCCACCCACAGTACCACCAACACGCGTATCGTCATCCTTCTGTTTCATCCGCATTACACTCGCCATCGCCTGTGAACGCCCCTCCTCGTCATGGGTCGGATGTTCTTAGTCCCAATGTCGGCACTCCGGGCGAAGGGTACCCTCCGCAACACCAGCATCAACCGCAGCCTCAGAACCCGTCCGTCAACCTGTTGAATCTGTTGAAGTTCAACCAGGGCGGTGCGGCTCCTGCTCAGCAGCAGTCTCCTGCACCTGTGGAACAGCCTGTTCATACGCACCCAACAGTGCCTGCTGCGGAAGAACCTCCGAGACCGCACGGACACTCTCGAAACATCTCTGCTTCTGACTTGGTTGCTACTCTCTTCGGTAGACCGAGTCAGGCTGCTTCTGCTGGTTCCTCTCAGCCCGCAGCTCAGCCTGCGGCCGAGAGTCCTGCTGCGACAAGCGCCGAGAAGCCACAAGATATGTTGCTGCGTCTGCTTAACCGGAGCCAGGTGCCGAACGACTCTGCCGTGCAGTCCCCTGCTTCGTTTGCTTCTCAGAAGAATGTCTTCGAAGCTGACTTGGCTAATCTGACCCCCTCTACTCACGGAGCTGTGGACCCTCTGGGATTGGCTTCCGAGAAATCGGACAAGCCATCTCCATCTGGCAACGAGACCATTTTCAACCACGTCAACCCGTTCGAGCAACTGGCCGCCGTTTCGCGAAACAGGACTCCTCAGTCTACCTCTCGTGCCGGAAGCCCGTTTGTTGAGGTTACCAAGACTGAAGACGTCACAACCGAGGTTCAACCTCTGCCTGTTGCGCAGCCACAGCCAAGTGGTGGACGTCCCAAAGCGCCCAGCTTGGAGGGAAACCAGAAAGCGGCCATGAACAATGTGGTTGACAGGCTTGTTCAGCAGCTGACGAAGGACGTTGTTGGGTCTTCCGCAGAGTTGTCTCAGGACAATGGCTCGCCAGGTCCGGCTGTGCAGGAAGATAGTGTCAAGACTACTCTTCTCACCACTACCACCGCTGTCCAGGATGCCAACGGTGACACGGAAGTTTTGAAAGAGACGACCGAGGAAGTCACCGCGAGCGGAGCCTTGAAGGAGACTGCCAATGCCGTTGGCGATGCGTTGGTGGACAGCTGGGAGAGTGCTGAAGACAGCGCTGAAAAGGATGAAGAGCGGATTGTCCCCGTGCACAACTTCCCTCTCAAGCCTTTCATCTCAATCGTTGTGAAGCCATATGCTGGAAAGCTCTCGACTTTGCGCGACGATGGTATCATGGACATTGCTCGGTTGAAGAAAGACTTTGACCAGCTTGACCGTTCCTTGACCTCTGCTACCCCTGAATACATTGTCTATGCCCTTGCTAAGAATGGCGGTATGCGTATCATTCGTCAAGACGATGGCAGTGACAAGCAGGTTCTGCGTTCTACCCGTGACCGTGTGTTCAACGTGGCTGTATGCACCTCGCAGTCCGTTGGTGGTCCCTCTGGTGAGCAGGCTATCCTCGGTATTGGTGTCAGCGGAGCCGTCTACTGGGTTCTGGTCTCTCGAGGCGACAGGGATCTGTTCGAGCAAGATGCTCTTGAGAGCGAAAGCCTCATTTTCCCTCCTTTCCCGGCGTCCGACGAGAACACTTCTGGCGGCCAGCTGAAAACGCGGGCTAAACGGAGCTCTTGTCACCCTGGATTCTTCGCCATTGGACGCGGCAAGAATATCTACGTTGTCTCTCCACAGGCGGCCGCAAACCCTGCCTACGGCGTCTCTGGCAACAACCGTACTGTCAACACCGAGAAGTTCTTCAAGGAGTGCGCTCTGAAGATCTCTACCGGAAAGGCCGGCAAGGACTTCGTCTTCAGCGGTGATGACACTGTCATTGCTTCACTTGACAAGACCGGTCGCCTCCGCTTCTGGGATATTCGCGAGGTTGTCAACAGCCCTGACGCTGGCATTCAGCCTTCTGAAATCCGCGTTCCCTTGAATACCTTCGTCACCGGCTCTCCCGCGGAGAAGTCGTGGCCGACATCAGTCCTCTTTCTTGACAAGTTGCGTCCTTACGTCAAGTCGATGGCTCTCCGTTATGTTCTCGTGGGTCTGAAGCAGAACCACACCTTGCAGCTCTGGGATATTGGGCTAGGTAAGGCTGTGCAGGAGCTCAAGTTCCCTCATGAGAACGAGTCGGACGCCATCTGTAGCGTCGCCTACCACGCAGCGTCTGGAATCCTTGTCGTCGGCCACCCCACTCGCAACTCGATCTACTTCGTTCATTTGTCTGCACCCAAGTACAACCTGCAGTCGATGTCTCAGGCATCATTCATCAAGCGCGCCGCTGAGAAGGACAGCAGCCTTCCCAAGCCGGAGTCTACTGCTTGCTTGAGCGGTATTCGCGAGATCTCCTTTGCCGGCAAGGGCCAGCTTCGCAGCCTTGACCTCCTGCCCATCACCAAGGCCGCTGGAGAGGAAGGCGGTCTCTTTGAGCTGTACGTTATGCACTCTCGTGGTGTTACTTGCCTCAACATCAAGAAGGAAGACCTTGGATGGGGCCCGGACAACCGCATAATCAAGCCTGTCAATGCGCTTGATGAGGGGTTCATTGAGATTACCGATTTGCAGTCGTTCCCTAACTACGTCGCCGACGAGTACTCTGTCAACGGCGACTCTACGAGCACTCCCACCAAGGTTCTGCCCAAGGAACTGGTCAAGACACCCGAGATTCCTGAGAGCAGTGCTGCTGCTGCTGGTCCTGGTGTTCTGCGCGCACAATCTCCTGTCAAGCCTGCGCCTAAGAAGAAGCAGGTTGACGAGCCTATCGAAACCCCTTCTGCCGCCACTTCTGAAAAGCCCGAAAAGAAGAAGAAAAAGAAGGCTGCTGCAAGCACTGGAGAAGCCGTGAAGAAGGAAATTCCCTTGCCTGTCACCACCCAGGCTTCTTCCTCAGCTGAGCCACTGAACGGCGAGGCTCCCAAGGTCACTGTTGCCGTCAAACCTACGGTCACCGGAACCGGTCTTGGCGATGCTGAAAGCTGGAACAAGCACATTGAGGTCTTGCAGGACGGAGTCACCTCTGAGTTCAACAAGAGTCTCGGGCGCGAGCTCGAAGGTCTCTACGCCCGCTTCGATGAGGAGCGACGCAGCTGGGATGCTGCGTCTGCCGCGAAGCAAGACCAGGTCCTCCGGTTGGTGTCGAGCACGCTCTCCGACAATGTTGAGAAGAACCTTACTCGCATTATCACCGAGACCATCAAGTCGGACGTTGTCCCTGCGCTTGGCGATCTCACCACTGCCGCCGTGACCAAGCAGCTGAACACCGTTCTGTCCCAGCAGACCAGCAGTATCATCTCCCGCGAGCTGCGCCAGTCTCTGCCTGAATCAGTTACTCGTGCCCTCAAACAAGCCGACGTCATGAAGGCTGTGTCGGACACTGTTAGCCCGAAGTTGAGCACACAGGTCGAGAGCCAGATCTCCAAGGCTGTCCACGACATTGTTGCTCCCACCCTGAAGACCGTTGCCCTCAAGGCTGCCGAGAAGGTCGGCACCGATGTCGAGCAGAAGCTGCAGGCCCAGGCTAAGCAGTTCCAGCTCCAACGTCAAGCGGATGCCGCCAAGATTGATCAGCTCACTGAATTGGTCCGTGGTCTTTCGGAGACTGTCTCTACCTTGGCCACCTCGCAGACTGGATTCCAGAACGAAGTTCTACGTCTGAACTCCGTTCTCGCTGCGCAGGCTTCGCCTGCAGCTAGACAACCCTCGGAGAAGCCCAGCACGGTTTCGCCCGCTCCACCTGCCGGCTCAATTAGCCCTGAAGCCCGAGAGATTGCCGAGGTTACTCAACTCTTGCGTGAAGGACGATTCGAGGAAGGCTCTGTCAAAGTTTGTGCTCCCTCTTTTATTTGTATGACCATTGCTGACCATCACTAGTGGCTCCAATCCGAGAACCAGGCCGACCTTTTCGACCGCCTCTTCGTGTACACCGACCCCGCGTACCTGAAAGCCCTTTCCCCCATCGTGGCGCTCTCAGTTGGTGTCGCAGTCACTTCTTATCTGCTGACCAACACCATGGAACGCCTCACTTGGTTGGACGTTATTTTCCAGACTGTCGATCCGAGGGTATGTCCATCGAATTATCCATCGATTATCCCCCGTAAACAATGCTAATGACTATTCTCAGGACCCTGACATCGGCGAAGTTGCCCCCAAGATCATGGACATTCTCATCGCCCGTCTCGACAGCCTGTATAGGTCCGCGGTGAATGAGAACCCGCACAGCCCTATTGTCCGCCGCATCCCATCGCTTGTGCGTCGTGCTACTGAGTTGCGTGAGTTGCGTGGTTAAGAAGATGATATCAAGAATGAAATATGAATGGAATGGAATGGCATATCACGCTGAAGGCGCTGCGCTGAGTTTCCTTGCATTTGGAAGGCATAGTAATGGTTATGACTTATCTAATTTGCATTGGCGCGGATTGACGACCCCTCGGCTTGAATTGAATCCACTCGATTCGGCCGGGCACGATGAGGGAATGAGAGATGAAAGACTCGAGATGAGACGAGTTGAATCGAATTGAATGAAAAATGGGCGCTTGGTTGCTGAGGTGTTATTTATCATGATTCTACCTACTTAGCGCAAGGCAGAGAGGCCAGTAGCTTATCTATTTACTTTGGCGGTGCGACTACTGCACGCGCATCAATATGGACATGGACATTTACTTTTGCGTATCCTTTGCATCTCAAACGCATATATATTCCGTACCCCATGCGCATGATACATGAGCATCAATTCAATCCAGATAAATGACCTGTGTCCACTTTTCCCCACAAAGGGTTGGTCAGTGAACAAGATTACATAATCGCATGCCTTAAGTTACTGCTTCTGGCTCCCACTGCCGTTTAGGGTCACCCGAACTGTAATGTTGAGAGAAGCAACAGGAAATATGTCCCAGATCTGAGAAGCTACTGAAATCCTTGATACCACCACGTTTGTCTCGGGGGATGTTTTCTCAACAGTACCAAACCTCGGTTGGTCAAAACGAGATGGACACCAGGCCCGAAGCTGTGAAACCTGTTCAGCATTCTACTGCCAACAACCATTTGATCAGGCGCATTTCGCGGGCTTGTGAAAAATGCCGACAACGCAAGATTCGCTGTGACGGCCTCCACCTCTGCGCGCGGTGTCAAGCCCAGCAGATTCCTTGCCAATACCGGCCTGGCCAACCTCGTAATCGGAGGCAATATCGTAAGCTCCTTGTCATAATGCGCCCAAGGCGACACTGACGCCGCCCGGATTGGCTTCGCCATCGGCTGCTACTCCCACCGTCCAGTCTATACCACCGCCAACAGAAGGTCACCCATAGCAGCGGCCGTTTCCATGGAGAGAATCCCTCAGAGCAGGTACTGTAGTCTCTGATGCGCGAACGGGCTCTTTCCAGTTCTATGGTACGTATTGGTGCACTGGAGCTCAACTTTGTTGTGATACTATTTATCTCGAGGGCCGTCATCCCATTTTGCCTTTGTTCAGAGAATCTATGAACGTCTTGGTAGCATGAAGATTGGAACAGGAGGTACTCCTGACTCCAGTATCGTACCTGATGGGTTCCGCGTCTGGGGACTCCAGCGGTTTCTGTTTTCTCTGCCCGAAAACCATACCTTTCTACTCTCCGGCGACTCTTTTGTGCCCCGAACTCTGGGCGATTATTTCATCCGCATATACCAATCCTGAACTATATTGACATCATGGCACAATGGCTGCACTTTTGGGATCCTCCGTCTCGCCGAATTCTGTCGCAGGGTAGAAACCTTGTCTACATGGTGCTGGCCATCGGCGCGTCTGTCTCAGAAAGCACAGAGTCTATAGGTCCGAACTCAGCAAGTGAGTGGGCGGAGTATCTATCTCGTAAGCAGATATTTTCATGTCTGCCTTGAGTGAGCCAACCATGGAACTAGTTCACCTGTTTCTACTGAAAGTGAGTACAGTACTGTTCATCGAGTTGATTATCCGTTACCATACTGAGCAGGAATCTAGTCTTGCTATGCATCACAGCTCACGAGACCCAATGATACTTTTCTGTTTCTTGGCTACGCTGCTCGAGCTGCGACATCCTTGGGAATCAATCGAGCCCCGTTACTTGCCGCGCATGGAACCCACGCCATGCAAATGCAGACCACACTTTGGACATTGTTCACTGCGGAGAAAATCACAGCCTTAATAGTAGATCGTTCGTCTAGCCTACAGGAGAGCCAAATAGACGCTCCCCTCCCAGGCAGACCCTCCGGAACAAGCACTGCGTCTCTGAACGACACTCCCGCCCACCACGACCGCGATCCCGACTACTTCTCGTTCACTCGTTTGATGGCGGATATTGGCAGGCTTGCCGATAAAATTCTCACTGGGATCTACTCCCTGTATGAAGTTACAGCAGAAGAGCAATTCCTGATCGAGAACCGAATGGTTGAATGCGAGACATTATTAGCGTCCATTGCAAGTTCCTTGCCGAGTCACCTCGACTTTCTTGACGATGAAGCCCCCGTTGGCGAAGACTGGCAGGAGGTTCAGCGGCTCCACCTTGGGCTGCTGTATCACACCATGCGAATGCTGATCCACAGGCCTGTCATGGTCTTCACCACCTTTTTCAGCTCCAACCTCGACGCTCAGGCCCAGGCCCCTGGTGTCATCAAGCTCCAGGACTCAATAGATGCTTCCATCGCTTCAGCCAGCAGTGTCATCACACTAACTGGAGCAAAATTGTTCACTCGACAACCCGATACCGTGTCCGACAGCTCATTAGCCAGCTACCTCGTGGCAGCATGCATCACCTTGTTATACCAAGTATTAGACCCCACAACCGCAGCATCTTAGGTAAGGGATACATTCTCCCTAGTCGAACAGGCCATCCAGTGTCTGGACAATGTGAAGCACTTGGGCCCCCAGACAGGGAAAGAGATGAGCGCAGACATCATGCAGATGGCCAAAGACGCCCTTGCGTCTTCCTCCTCCTCCTCCGTCGGGAAGCAAGACCTTTATGGTTCCCTGATCGATGAGTTCTCGTGGCTCAGGTAAATGAAACCAAAACCCGCAGTCTACCCTTCTTTAAAAAGCTTGCAAGTACTGAACCCAAGCGTTCGTTCCCATTTAGCAACCCCGCCGGCGACAATTTGGAAGAAGTCGGTCCGGCCGATCAGTCGAATGGGATCACACTGGACGACCTCGCCGCGTGGGAACCGAACGTCCAGTCGATGGCGGGTCATATCCAGTCCACCCCGCCTGAAACTGGCACACTTTGGGAACCTCAACCAGGGGAGCAGGTGATCACTTTGCCAGCACAGAAGAATAACATTGGCGGCTTGATGAATTATTTTATTTACTGATAATTATGTATGTATGTATAGGAAAACGTTAGGCTTTTGATCAAAATCGATGCATGTCATTCAACTTGATCTCTCTTTTTGAGGTTGCGCTGCGGTGTAGATATTTGTGATGAATTAGATCTTCTCACATTTAATAAGATCATCATTTTTTTTGTTTTTTTTCATTCTTTTTTTCTTTGTGTCATAAATCTATTCAGGAAGATCAAGACCATTGGTGTGTCAATGTGTATCTATCTATGCATACTATCCATAATTGTGGATCACAGAATCAAAGCTTTGGCACCCCATTCCTCTCCGAGAAATCTAGAGAATTACACAAGTCACACTTGAAAGATCTCGAATCCTCAAGCGAGGTGTTCCCTGTTGAACACGACCCCCCTAATTCCCCTCCAATCCCATCAAGGTCCAACACGCCTTCTACATAAGCAACGCCCACTTATTTACCATACCTCCCCCTTGAGCCGCTGAACCTCAACACGAAGCAACCAAGTCCCCCAAACCACAACACCAACATTCGTCAGACAAAAGCCCAAAAACACCGCCCAATCCCTCCACCGATCCCCATACGCAAAGTCCAACGTCGCAACATAATCATCCCCACTCGAATACTTGCAGTAGGCGCAAACATCCCTCGCATCCCCATTAACCGAGTACCCCGGGTTGATGCCCAGAAAGCTAGCCGCGTACTCTGCGCAGCTTGAACCTGCTGGTGGTATGAAGCGCGCAAGGTCCCGCTCCTTGCATGTGATTTGCACGCCGTGCATGACTGTTGAGATTGTTGCGGCGAAGAAGTACCGCAGCGGTGTCAGTCCAGAAGAGCCAGGGGCGGTAGAAGTCGTTAATTGCGGTGTGGGGCACTGGGAGGCCAGAGAAGATGAGCAGTACGACCCAGAAGAGGGAGTTGGCGTACCCGGCTGTCGTGCGGGACGGGAAGAATGGCCCGAAGAGGGAGAGAAGAAGGAACATGAAGTAGGTGAATCCGGCGATGGCTGGAGTGCCGCTGGGGAACCCCATTGTCCAGAAACTGCAGAGGAAGACGAGTGTGTAGAGGATGATATTATAGGGGATTTCCACAGTGAGGAGGGCGATTACTAGGGCTTTGTAGTTGTAGATTCCGTTTCTTTCGCGGCCCTCGAAGACGGCCCATCTGTTGAACCAGACGGCTTGCATGTCTGCTGCGTTGACCAGGATGATCCAAGTGGCTAGCAGGACGCCTAGCATGCGGTATTGGAGAGACTGGAGATCGGTGCCTGCTTGGAAGAAGGTGAAGGAGATGATGAGCTCGTAGAAGAGGCATTTGAACAGTCGGCTGAAGTTGTATTGGCCGTAGCGCCAGACGGTTGTCCAGTGGCGGCTCACGATGGCGTACACCTGCTTGCTGAAGGGCTGCGCATACGCACGCTGAGCTGCCGGGGCTCGCTTGCTCGATGGTGGTAGGTCATCCTTTAACTTTTGGATCTTGGACCTGAGTTCGGCTATCTCAGGAGAGGAGCGCTATGTTTCTACCCAGTCGCGGGATTCTCCTGGGCTCGTGATGGTCGAGAGGATATACTCTGCTGGATTGTCTACTTCTGTCATCAGAGCACCATACCGGCCAAAGTACTCCACCAAGACTTGCGAGTTGTGTCCTGTTTCCCCAAAGCAGATGGTCTTGCCCCCGCGAGCCAAGAGCAGTACATGGTCGAACATCTCGAAAATAACACCCGAGGGCTGATGAATGGTGCAAATGATGGGGATTCCCTCGGCGGCGATACGCTGGAGAAACGAAACGATAGAAATTGCAGCCTGACTATCTAGGCCGGAGGTAGGCTAGTAAGACAAAATATGAGTGATTAGTGCTACTCATTCGCGTCAATATGGTTCCAACTCACCTCGTCAAGGAACAGGAGATCTGTTGGCTGCGCCGCCAACTTAACGCCAATAGTCACTCGCTTCCTCTGCTCAACACTCAAGAGCCCATCTTCCTCATCACCAATGATAGCATCAGCCAGAGGCTCAATATTCAGAAGAGAAATAATATGCTCAACATAGGCCATTTCGACCGCATGAGCCGTCTCAGCCAGTTGCCGCAGGTAGGTCAAGAATTGAAACGCTTCTCTGACGGTCATGAGAGGTTCATGAATATCCTTTTGCATACAAAATCCACATGATCGCTGGAAGCTCTTTCGATCTTCCCGTCTCTTTTCCTCTGCGATAGCGTGTCTAGAAGTGTTGTCTTGCCGGCACCCGATGCCCCCATTAATGCAGTGAGCTGGCCAGATTTGACGTAGCCACTCACCTCATCCAACAATCGCTTGGGGCCTCCGTCCGTGGTAACGGTGTAGGTGATGTTTTCGAATCTGAATAAGCGACTGTCTTGAGTAGCCGCGAGATCGTTCTTTTCCTCTGTTACTTCTCCATTGGCAAACGTTGCTGTCGTACCACTTTCATTGAGTGACTTTTTATCATCAGGAGTTTCCTCAGGAGCAAGTCCCGAAGAAGACGGACTGTGTGAATGAGGTTCATAGTCTGGATTGCCACTGGAGCCTTCATGTAATGAACGAGCATTTGCCTTGAACATAGGCCCCGAACTGCTGTTTTTCTCCCGGGTCATGACTGTCAGCCCGATAGCAGCCAACACAGTGTAGACGAACCACATAGCAAGAATGATACCGAAATTGCGCCAGAGGTGATGGCGGCTATACCCGTAAAGGGTCTCCAGATAATATGCCCAAGACGCCGTGCGCGATCCCGGTTCCGCACCAGGGAGTGGACATCCCTGGTACCACAGATCTCCATTTCCCGGGCCAGAAGGAACGAGCTCGTCGTCGGTGCAGTGAAGCTCAAGGTTGTAGAACTCATTTCTTAGCAGGGCCTCTAGGGCGTAGGGGGTCGGTGCTATGCGACGCATCCAGGAACTCCATCCGAGCTGTGTGGGAAGTGGCGGTGCGTATCCTGTGTAGAGGGTGACGATAGGGATAGCACTTCCCATCATGAGCAATGCTATGCTCATACTCGGAGCCCAGGCACCGATCATTCTGAATAAAGCAGATATTGACCCGTAGTGAAAAAAGGTAATGAGAACAAAAATTCAGAATGGGACTGGCTGATTTCTGCAATCCGACCATGAAATAATAGCAGCATGAAAATATGATTGTCTGAAGCAGGGATGATGGCAGATCCCCCAAAGGCTTGGGTAATGACAAAGGAAACAGGGTGAATAAAACCAAGCATGTGTTGTTTCAGGAGGATATTCCGTGCGTCGATTGTCTTGTTGACTCCGGTTAGGGCGTTGAGGAAGAAATAGACCAGTGGAAAGTAAAGGGCACAGCTCCGTTCAGATGAGTCTGTTGAAGTGAGAGGAGCCTCGTAGAACCCAGATCCACAAACTACCGCATTGATGATGGTTAGGCAGAGAATGGTGATGAAAGAGTTTCGGCCACTCCAGAAAAGGCGAGTAAAACCAGTCATCGACACAGATACCTGCTTCATGACAGTATGGGGCTCGATTGTGTTCAGTACGCGGTACTTGGAAACAGTCTCCGCTACGGATTGGTGAAAAGCGTCGACAGTTGACGTTGAATTTTGACAATATCTTTCTCTGTAAATGGCCATTTCCTGGCGGGTTTGAGCAAAGATTTCACTAGTCTGGAATCGAGCTTCCAGGGCATCTGGATCGAGATATAATGGCCCTGCATAGGAAGTGCTGATGCGTCGCTCTCGAGGAGAAGTAATAGTCGTCAAGAACTCCGGGGTTGTTTGTCGGTGCAGGGGCTCAAAGCCAATGCTCATAAAGTAGGACTTAGCATGGCAAGTTGGCCCAAAGTAGATTGTTCGTCCTTTGTAAAGAACCAGAACCTTGTCAAACACGTCTGATACATAGCTTCTGATTCTTGGTAAAGACTAACAATGTTGGTCATTCCTGTTGTTGTAGAAATCAGCTTGAGATTTTTCAAAAACTCCAATGCTGAAGAGCTATCCAAGCCACGAATAGGGTTATCCCACCCCGCGATTGCAGGATTCGTTGCCAATGCCTCTGCTAGGGAAACACGCTTGCGCTCTCCGCCAGAAACTACTCGGATGAAAGAGTTGCCCACAATTGTAGCGGCGGTATGGCCGATCCCAAGGAGGTTCATTAGACCATCAGCCATGGAGCTGGCAAATCTCTTGTCAGGGGTTGACAAATATGCTCGAGCTGGTTTGCGCAACCGCAAGCCGAAATTCAACGTATCCTTGACCCTCAGAGTAGGGAAATGGATGTCTTTTTCGTCATTGTAGACCACTTCGGATCGATAATGCCGCGCCATCCCTGCCGGGGTGATTTCAGAGTAATTCAAATCTCCACGGATATCGGCATTAATAACGTGGCGATTTGCGAGAACTTTCAACGTGGTCGTGCATACTGCCCCTGGGCTTCCTAAAACGAGAAGGGTCTCCCCCGGATTCAAAACCCTTGTCAAGTGCTGGACCAGGGCTCGGGTTGGTGGCTTTTGCTGGAGTATTGTCTCTTGGAAGACTGAATATGGCCACAGAGCAATATTTCGCAGGATGAACACGAGATCATCAACACGACGGATCGAACCTGCCCTTCCATACACGGTGATGTCGTCAAAGAGAACACCCAGTTTTCGTCCCTCCCACCGGTAGATAGGTAGACTGCGTTCGGGGCCGATTTCGTCGTCCATCTGGCCGACAAACAGTTAAATATGGAACAATGGCTGGAAGGCACTTATGCGGGGTCACTCACTTCCAGCGCCGTCAAGTAAATCTGCTATCGTATCTCTATACAAACTCCGTACAAGAGTCTTGAGATTGGAGGGCAAGTCAAGGGAAGAACCCCGAAAGGGTCTTTAAAGGAGACATTTCTAGATGAAGCCTCGGAACCAACTAGGGCATATTCCTTGCTACACCGGGCATCCATTTATAATACCGGACTGATCGGTTTCTGACGACTGTATTGCTGGATCTTGCGCTTCTATGGAACAAATGCTTGTTTTGGGAGGCCGCTGAGAGTCGGATCCGAGCTAGGGCAACATCCGACGGAATTATCTTCTGCTGTGCCACGAGCCGAGCAACTCCGTGATGATTAAGACAGCACTTTTCGTCATGTTCGGCATCAAGGCAATTTTTCCTTTCTCTTTTGATGTCAGGGTTTTCACGTCGAGAGGAGCCAACCGTACCAATCACATCTGGGGGTCGTTGTGAAAGGCCTACCTACAGTGGGACAAAATGACTATACACAAGTATTTGACTATCATTAGATCTTTATCTAATGAAAAAGCAATAGGTCTTTCTTAAAAGCACAAAGAAGCCTACCTTCTCCCAAAAAACAGAAACCCCAACCCCTAATGACAACGAACTGCTTGTAAAGATTGCAGCAGCCGCCTCTGTCACACAGACTACCAAGTCTACAAAGGGTAAATCAGTCCCACGAGCCAGTCGAAACTGCGTTTCATTGTACTTTCTATATACTGCAAGGAGCTTTTTTTCAAGAATGCCAACATCATATCACTGCGTAGCGACTCGCTTCGCTCCTTCAATAGGCGGGGCCCAGTCTGGCCGTCGATCTGTAAAGACCTCTGCTTCAGGAGCAGAAATTGAATCAAAAAGCGAAGCCTTGAGAAGCGCCTTTCCTGGGAAGGCGGGACTTTTTGTCGAGACAGGGTAATAGTAGTGTTCAGTACAGATATATATACAATTATTTCAACAGCGTATTTTCCGCATCGACCGCAGAACTCGCGCTTCGGGTTCACCACCAAAGCTCAGCGAATTCAGGTCCCAGGGAAATGAGCATATCCTCACAGAGCGTACCATGACCTCGTTCCCACTAACGGTTTCACGGTCGACGAAAATGGTTAGAGAATTGTTTTTGTCGGTGATGGTTACTTCATCCTGATCAACGACATAATTCACTGAGGAGCCTGGTATACATGTTAATATATGAAGAGGCAGCTAATGCCAGGCCAGGTGCAATCTAACCTCCTCCACTTCGTCCACAGTCTCGGCTGAGATGGTGTCGGTGTTTTTATTCCGTTATCGAAGTCTATTTCCCTAACCAATGGCACTTCAACAACTTTGGCTGCTCTGCAAGGGTGGCGGTGATACCCCGGCATATACAATGACCTTCATACACCATGTTGACGGCTTTGATGATGATATTACCGGGCCTGAGGAACCATGCGAATTCAAAGACGGCTTTTGAATAAATGCAGCAGGTAACCCATGACTTGGAACCTGAAGACATAACCCCGAGCGGGCCGAGAATCGCTGGGTGGGCCTTTGACATCCGTCCATTTGCCACGGGATCTACCATATTTAATCCCGGTATTATGCTACATTTATGGTCGCCCAGGCACATCATTCTACTCGTCTTCAATACGCACCCACCTTCTCATCCAGTCAACTCAACCAAACCATGGCAGCCAAATCAGTTCCCGTCACCACCACAGTGCTCTACCCAAACTCCGACAACGCGGTGTTCAACAAACCCTATTACATGGATTCACATTTGCCTCTCGCGTCGGAGATCTGGGGCTCCCTTGGAATGACCTCTTGGGAAGTGGTTACCTTCTCGCCTGGCCCTGATGAATCACGCCCCCAATACGTACTTGCGACGACTGTCCAGTGGACAAACGATGACGCGGTGAAAAATGCAATGAACTCGGAAAGGGGGAAACTGGTCCTGGAGGACATCAAAAACTTTACGAATATTACGCCTGTTGTTCTTTCTGGTCAGAAGGCTGGACAGTGGCAGGCATGAGTCAAATGACTACAAAAGAGCGATTGTATGTACATATGTCTACCTAGTACCTACAAAAGGGAGACCCTCTCTAAACACTGACTTGTAACGTCGACCTTTTCTTTTCTCATGGTGCATCCAGTAGTGCGGCTTTGCAGTATTCTCTGAGTAGAACCTAAAGAGCATAAGCTTAGAAAGCAAATTATGTACAATACCACATGAGTTTAATTGTAGAACTTGGTAAAAATCTAGGGTTCCTTGCCAAAATTATTCCACCAGTCACTAACCTAGTTATGTCACGGTGCCAGCTTAAAGCCTCATTCCGGGAACGATTCTCGGAATGAGGATCGCGAGATTCTGCCTGTATTGACCCTCTGCCTAGACCCTCATTCCAGGCACGGTGCCCGGGATGAGTATCGCGGGATTCTGCCTGTTCTGATCGTCGGTTGGCCGTTACTTCCTGAGCTCTGATGTTGATCCTGTTCCTGACCTCTGAGCAACGTCTTGTTATACTAAGTGCCTGTCTGATAGTCTAATCCTGCATTTTGCCCGTGTATCTACTTTGTTTTCTGTTCTGATTACATTCCTGAGCCCGCACCTTGACAGGATGCAGTAGACTTGAAGTATATTATTCCATACAAAATGCCACATGTTCTAGCCCATTACTACCTCTCAATTATTTTGGGGTTTAAGGAAGAGGACGTTTTACAAAGCCTCCTCATTCTGGCTGCCGCTGCTGGACGCGGGGAAGTGGTCGGATATCTACTAGAGAAAGGAGCAAATTCATTTGGAAAACAAAGATGAATACAACGCACTCCGTCGAGCTGCTTGTGTGGGTGATGCCAAGTCCGTCAAAGCATTGCTTGTCATGAAACTGCGCTGCGATTGGCTGAGGAGTCTGGGCATGAAGGAGTAGCAAGGCTTCTAAGAGAATGAGAAATACTTTCTGCACGAAGCTATTGTCGAGCAAAGGCTTAGGCACTGCGGTCGAGGTGCTGAAGATCATGAACGTGGACCGACTAAACAACAAAAGACTTCACCAAATCAGAATACAGTTGATTAGTTTAACCAGCCATCGAATCGTAATGTCATTATATCCTCAATTGGCTGACCCATCTGCTTCCACTGTGGCCTGTTCCAAGTCCCGAAGAACCTGCTCTGTATACCCGCCCGCACCACTTAGGTTTAAGATCCGCGAGATGGCATGATAAATGCCCAGAAGCCAAGGAGCTGGCATATTTGTTGTATTGGTGGGGACTCCATGATAGGACATGACGGCCTGCTGGTGGGCTTGAAATATAGGCTGTTTATGTAGGACCAACTTAAGATAATTTAGTAGTTGCTCAGCAACTTATTTAACAAGCTGGTTTTGCTGCTTACCTCTATCTTTTCTATATCTTCCCCCAGAGGGTGCCTTCCTTGACCTAAGTCGCATGATTACTTGATAACAATCATCTTCCATCCACCAGGTTTCTTAGAGCACGCGAAAGATTTTAAGCAACTTTATAAGAAAATCTTGGAATATGTCAAGACTAATCAGAAGTTACAGCAGTATCTTCTTGCCACCTAGCAAGTATCCCTTCCGCTACTTGACCGCTGCCATTAGATGGCTTGTATGACTTCTTGGCCACAAATTGACCTATCCAAGCCATTAGCTTATGAGAATTTACCTTTTTTTCTGTCTTAGCGCTGGTGAGGCTCTGAATCCTGATCATGGCGTGAGAATATGTCCGCGATGGCGCAGGCTCACTTGGCTGGATCTTGATTGCTTGCTGCCTTGTCCCGTGTGCTTCGGCCTGTAGACGCTGCTGCGTATATATATCCGCAGGATCCAACATGCTTTCTTGGAGATTGGGAGCATCTAATGTTGAGCTATTGTTGGTCTTGCGGTACATTGTTTTGTCTTGTTCTCTCTCGGGCTTCTTGTCCTGTGTGGGAGGCCCACCATTTTATCTTTACTCCTTGACCACAAAGCCTACATATCATCACCCTTAACCTGGACACCGGCGTTTCACCATAGCACTTATGTGACGACAGGTTATTGAGCCTTCATCATGGCGGCCTAGACCATCGGTCGCCGCATCTGCAATACGTATGTAAGTGACATGATACTAGCCCATTTCTGCCAAAAAAGCTTTTCGACTCGGGTCCAGTACCAAGATGCATATAATGACAAATATCACATGGCAACGACTAGCCTTGGTATCTAGCGTTCTTATCGCGCGAGATGCCACAGCCTCGCTTATAATATATGCGGCAGCTTTAGCGTGCCGATCTTCGAATACAACTCAACACCACCCAGGCGATCTATATCAGTTGTAGAGGGCCAGGGCTATAAAGGGGTAGTCAGGACACTGTCTACTTCATACTCGAATAATCGTCCAACATGTTCGGCTGGACATCTCAGCTTTCTGAGTACTATTTCCTTCCGTGTACCAACAGTGACCCCATTGTCTATTCCCATTTTGTTCCCAGTGACACGTCTCAAGCGCACTCTAACATTGACTTTAACAACCATGGCACTGGCTTCAACACACCACGGATCAACTCTCCCACATGGGGTAGTGCCAATGAGTCCCGACAACAGAATGGAAGCCAGCAAACCTCAGCATCTTGGTAGGCCGGTCTTTACCCCAGCGTGAGGCCACAGTCTGACTCTCACAGTTCCTCGAAAGATAAAGCTGGGCTTGAGGAAGAAGCCGAGGAGTGTTCCAGAGCTCTTTATCTCTTTGTCACTGGCTAACAAGATTCATTATTAGAGGTTTTAGCAAGATATTTAAGGAAACAAGACGAAATACCATGAGGATAAATAAAACCATGGAAAAGTTAAACGATGCTCGGGGGCAGCTGGATGATCTCTGCAAAACTGCGGGCCGGCTTGGAGTGCCGGAAAAGGTCGCGCAACTGGAAAAAAGGCACAACGAATCTCGGCACAACATTGACACTACGGTCTCGACTATTAGGAGTTTCCAGAATATCTTTCATCACCTTGTCCAACGTCTATCAGTACCAATAGAGCTGGATGGAAAGGAATCTGAGGATCTTGAGGTACATAATGAGAATAATCAGTGTACTGTATAGGGCTTCCGGATACCGGTGTCACCGGCGTGCGCTCTTTGTACGTTCGGGTAGCCCTAATTGAGGACTGCACATAGCCGATAGCTGATGAGAGCCACCCTTCAGACAATCAAGCAAAAGACGCAATACAAGAAAGAAAATTTGATATCAAGGACCAACGGGTGTTAAGTGGATAGTAAATAATACGCATCCATACATTGTTCCAGCGGCTAGTGATGGACGGAACTAGAAAAGCGTAAGATTTGTTCCGCAAGAGGTACACTAGAATTGTTCAAGGGCTTTCGGCGCCGTGATCCAGGAGGATCTGCACTAGTTCCTTATGGCCTCCAGATGATGCAGCCTGGAGTGCATTGCCATATCTTCCTCCTTGAGCATTCACATCCGCGCCCTGATCCAGGAGAATCTGCA